>NC_091476.1:77907919-78207919 GCF_036971445.1 Narcine bancroftii | reverse complement strand
ATGCGAGAACTCCTCTTTCGATCTCTGGAGCTCATCTGGCGGGAGCCAGCGTGCTTTGGATTCTGGAAGTTACAGAACGCTGTGTTCTTGAATAGCCACCTCAGACCTTAACAGCGGCCAGCCTGGTCGTTTCCCTGAAACGAGCAGGCAATTACATCATTATTACATCATCTTCTAATTCTAAACATGTGGAGTTGCTATCTTAATTCATAAAAATGTATTTTATATTGGATTTAGTATCGGAAAAGGAGGGCAGGCTAGCGATGGTAAATTGTAAAATTTTCTCTTGAGTTATGGACATTGATAGATGTTTAGGCTCCTAATGTAGATGATGGAAGAAATATTACTGATGCTTTTATGAGATTAAATCAGGATAATAATAATAATAATATAATAATAACAATAATAATAATAATATAATAATATAATAAAATATAATAAAAATATAATAATAGCAATAATATAATAAAAATGATAATAATAACAACATAATAATAATAAAATAATAATGTATTAATATAATATAATAATAATAATGATAATAATAACAACATAATAATAATAATATAATAATGTATTAATATAATATAATAATAATAATAATAATGATAATAATAACAACATAATAATAATAATATAATAATGTATTAATATAATATAATAATAATAATAATAATAATAATAGTAATAATAATATATTGGTGGGAGGAGATTTTATTTGTTGTTTGGATCATTTACAGAATAAATCTCCAAAACGTTAAGAAAATTAAAGATGGCTGATTGTTCATTGGTGGTTATGAAGGATTTAAATTTGGTTATTTAGAGGAGGAGAAATCCGATGGAAAATTATTTTTCCTTTTATTTAGCCAAACATGCTTCACTCAGAAGAATAGATTGTTTTTACTATCGACTCATTTACAAGGGAGAATAGTATATACGGATTACAAAAGTTGTATATTGTCAGGAAATTCGCTTTTATAAATGTCATGTGCTAGCCCTGATGTGTCTCCAATTAATTGTGGATGGTGGCTTAATATTGCTTTATTAAAACAGCCAGAATTTATCACATTTATTACAGATCAAATTATTACTTTTTTCCAGGTAAATAAAAGTACAGTGCAAATCCAATTTGTGTTATGGGACGCTCTGAAACATATTTAAGAGGTCAAATTATTTGTTATACTGTTAAAATTAAGAACGATGTATAGATGTATTTGCAAATGAGGAATAATCTTGAGGAATAGATTAATAATTTGGAAAAAGAATTTGCAGAAAAAGGTTTCTGAAGATAAGAAAATACAGTTATCTAATTTGAAAATGAGTTATAATACTTTGCGAACATATTAGTATGAGAAACTAATTCAAAGATATAAACAGCGGTATTTTGAATTGGGAGAAAGAGCACATCAGGTTTTAGCTTGGAAGTACAAAATGGAAAAGTTTCTAGGACAATAAATGCTGTTCAAAACAAAATGGTTCGAAAGTTACATATAAATCACAAGAAATTAATGATGAATTTCGTTATTTTTATCAGGACATATAAATCTGAGATGGTATAAGATGAGGATAGAGTAGAATCCTTTTTGGCAGGGATAGATCATCTTTTTTAAAATGGTTTTGAATCTCAAGATATAGACTCTCCTTTAATGAACTTTAAAATTAAGAAAGTGCTGCAAATGACGCCACATTGGAAATCTCCAGGAGAAGAAGGATTTATATTGAAATTTTATGTTATGACTTATTATTTCCAATATTCCGTCAAGTATTAGAACATGCAGTAGAAACGTCTTCTCTTCTAGAATCTTTTTCTCGAGAATTAATTACGGTTTTTCCAAAGAAAGATGGAGTTCCATTGAAAGTGGCTTCATATAGACAAATTTCTTTATTGATTTTTTTTAACTTTATTTATTCGTTCATGAATTCGTTTATATATATAAAAAAAAGAAAAGAAAGAAAGACCACGCCCCTCTTTCAGTCAACTCTCATAAGGAGAGCCATAAAGAAAAGAGAAAAAAATTTGGAAAAGTAAAACATACATATTAAAATCTAGTCAATATAAAGATGTATTTTTCCATTATTAAACAATATTTTATCTCTATATGCCATCTATTAATATCAATCATATTCGTAACTTTCCACATACTAGCAATACATTTTTCACTACTGATAGCGCTAAATACACAAAACCAAATTGCAGTTTATCTAGTCCCAAACCGCATGAAAAAAAATTCCCACAGTGTTACCACATCCAACCACCCTGTAATATCTGATACATAAATAAAATATAACCTTTCTCTGGTAACCTCATTAAAAAGTCTCAAATTTAATCATTTCAGGTAAAATCATATGTCTACTGAACACATGTTTAACCAAAGATCGAACTTGATAAAAATGTGCTTACACTTAATCGGAGTATTTAAACCCCGAAAATTAAAAGTAACAATCTTCAACGTTAACATATGCACTAATATTAATGAAAACTAATAATATTAATATATAAAGACTCAGAACAACAAAAATAGGCCCTCCAATACGAGAAATAAAAACACAAATTAAAGTCTAAATCAAATGGAAAAAAAGAAAGAACCCCCACCCCCCAAAAAAAACTACCAAAGGTAGTAATCCGTAAAACAAAGTTGGGTATGGATCACCCACCAGTGGCTGATAATTAGTAGAACATAGAGCAAATCTCTCCCTCCCCAGCCAAACAAAGAATAACAACAAAATAGCATAATGACATAAAAGAATATAAAAATAAAAAAGTTTGTCTATTCATCGAAATGGTTCCAGACTTGCCGACACCATTTCAAGGAAATTGACTCTTTCCATTCCCATTCCTCCCATTCCTGCCGTTTCTTCCATTTCCAGAACAACCAGATTTTTCTGTAGGAGACAATATGTGCTACATCTTTGTCCTCTTACATCTGGCAACAAGTCAGCAAAGCTCATTGCTTCACTCTCATTCTCAAAAAACCGAGGTTGAAAGTCTGCACAAAACAGCTTCAACACTGCCGGATCATGAAACGTAGACTTGTAACCTTTACTCCACAAAACTTCTTTAACTGGATTAAATCGACGCCAATGCTGAATAACTTCTTGACTCAAATCAGGTTAAAAAAATCTCTACTATTCTGAATCATTAACGGGGCTTGTCATTGTCTCGCATTTTGCAATGCTAAACGAAGTATTGTTCCTCTGTCCAAGTAATTCACACATCGAATTATCACTGGTCTAGGTGGTTGACCAGGCAGAGGTCTTCTTCTTAAGGCTCTATTAGCTCTTTCCAATACCAGACCTCCAGAGAAAAATTCCTGCTCCAATATTTGTGCAATCTATTCGGTAAAAAACGAAGAGGATTTTGTTCTTCCATACCTTCTGGCAACCCAACAATCTTCACATTATTCCTTCTACTTTGATTTTCAAAACTAATCCACTTTGCTCTCTAACTCCCATTTACATTCTCGCATTTCTTGAATGGATTCTTCCACCTCCAACACTTTGTCTGTATTAGAAGCCACTTGCTGTTGACATTTCAAGAAAGCAGCCTGTAATTGTTTAAAATCCTCACACGATGCTTCCAAACGTGTTTTAACTGTATCCATTTCCAAACTGAGCCTTTGAGACATTTCATTCAGCATAGGCTGAATTATTCAGAAAACCTCAGCCCTGCTTTCTCTTGTATAGTGGTAAAACCAGGTAACTGCAGCTCCTGCTGCAAGTCAACAATAGGCAGACTCACAGTTTTACTGCGGGCCTTGACTCCCAGCGGCGGCACCCCGACTTCCTCAGGGGTCCGACGCTGTTCTCCCCCCGCAACCAAAACTCACAAAAAGGACCAAAATATTCAGATTGTAGTATATCCTGGGGTACTTCAGACAATGGAATCATCTTCGTGCGTGCCCCCTCCATTAAAGTCGGCAGGCTGCCAGGATCGGGATCCACATCGGGGGCACACGCATCTTCCTCCTGAGAACGAGTAATTCCAGCGATGTCCTTCTCCAAGTGAGTAGCAGTCATTTTGTCAGCTCCCACGGGCTATCTCTGTGATTTAGAATTGAAAGAAAGCAAACCTGGAGTTTTAGGAAGCTGTTTAGGCCATAAATCTTCAGCACTCCGAAAATGTAGTTTCTTCTGTACTTAAGGTTTAATCTCTTTACCGTGAATAGCCATAACAACTCCTTCAAACTTCAAACTAAGTTTTAAAAAAAAACCTGAGAAGAAAGAGTTAAACACGGATTCTTAAAAGTCTGGCCAGAGAGGCCGAGATTACACGTCTAGACTCTACACCATCTTGCCACGCCCCCTTTATTAAATGTTGATTATAAAATTTTCGCAAAATTACTGGCAAATAGGATAGTGAAGTACTTACCAAAGTTAATTCATGTACATCAGGCAGGATTTATTTCAGGTAGTTATTCAGCTGATAATGTTGTTAAATTAATATCGTTAATTAATGTTTCAAGAGAATGAAATAATTTACCTTTGGTAGTGGATTTGGATGCAGAAAATGCATTTAATCCTTTTGAAAAGCCTTTTGTTAATTTAAAATGTTAGTACATTTTAGATTCGGTCCAGTTTTTATTAGATTGGTAAAAACTCTAAACAAAATCTCTTCAGTGAGGAATGGAGTAATATCATCGTCATTTACTTCATTAAGATTGACGAAACAGGGTTGTCCATTGTCTCTGCCTTTATTTGCTTTGGTTATTGAACCTTTATCTCAATTTAATATACAAAATGTTAATATTAAATTCATTATTTTTGGCGTTGATGAATGTAAAATTATTTTATTTGTGGATGATGTATTAAACTATTTAACGGATCCTAAAGAATCTTTAGTTCACTTTCAGACTTGTTTGCGATATTATGGAGAGATATCCAGTTATAAAATTAATTGGAATAAGAGTGAACTATTACCTTTTTCAAAAGGCGATTATTTGCCTTGTAAGCAGATTACTCAATTCTGTTGATCTCAAAAGATAAAGTATTTAGTAGTTGTAATAAATATGGATTATAATCAATAATAACAGTTGAAATACGTACCTTTGCTCAGAAGAATTAACAATAGTTTTCTGATATGGGACATGCATAAAGCATATTTTAGGGGACAAATTATATCCTATATGAAGAACCTTAAAAGGGAACTTATGGCAGAATTAAACATTTTGGAGAAGAATACTAAATAATTAGATTAACAAAAATCAAAGAACTGGAGTACGAGAACAATACAGATGAGTGGAGAATCAAAATGATATAATACAATATGAAAATATAGAACAGGAATTGCTATAATAAAAACTAAACAAAAATACTATGAGTTGGCTGAATGTGTACAAAAGGATTAAGCTTCGAATATTAAAAAAGATGAGTCAAATTAAATATTAAATTGTGTTAGAAACAGAGAGAAATATGCTCTAGTATGTAAGCAAAAATTGACACCAAGGCAATATTGCATTAAATTGAAGACATCAGGATTAATAGGAGATGAGAAAGAAATGCAAGATGTTTTGCTGATTATTGACCTTACAAGGCTGGGAAGAGAGCGAAAGAATTTAAAAAAGCCAATAAATCACCTGGGTAGGATGGAATTCCACCCAAGTTTTATAGACAATTAATATATTTAGTAATTAATAATTCCCTGTTTACTGGATGTCACCGACCAAGCTGTTGAATCCCAGACGCTCCTGAAGTCATTTTCAACAATGATTATTGCAGTGTAACCAAAAAATATATAATTGGTACTCACAAAAGTTCTTCTTACATCCGTGTGAAATGCTGATTCAATGATACTTGTGAAAGCATTGGCTAAACGGTTATAACAGTTATTTTCAAAACTGATACATATGGACTAAGCGTGATTTGTTAAACAAAGGCCTTTTAAAGGTTAAAACATTGTATTTATAATTATTAGTTTTTTGCCTGTTTTTTAAGAGAACTATTGCTTATAGTGTTCCCAGAGAGACACTAATGTTATTAACAAGTCATAATATCCAGCCTGATTTACTGCTTGCTTTTCGTTCTACAAGACGTGAAGGAAGTGTGATCATGATATATTTTTCTTTGAATTTGTGATTTTCTTTAAAATTTGTATATCTCTTTAAAACCTTTATTTTTTTAAGTTAGTAAGTCTGCATATCTTTGTATCATTATTCAGTGAATACTTTGTTATTCATCATTCTGTAAGTCTTGTTGCAAAGCAATGCAAAATGTTTATGAGTTCAACGAGTTAAAACTACATAAAGTAACAGCCATAGTGTCTGCCATGTTGGATTCAAGACAGATACATTTGAGAAATCATAGCTCATGCTATGGCACATGATATTATGAAATTAGGCTATATTCGAAAAAGGAACCTCTCGTCCATAGGCATCCCTGATATAGTTTAGGAAGATGTTTTTAATATAATGCACATGGCTAATTCTGAATGAATTCCCAAAATTTCAGTGTCTGACACGCACAAAAACCATTCGACCATTTGTAATGTCCGCTCTCTTTAATTTGAAACTCTGGAAAACGTTTGTATACGCAGAACATTTATAAATTAGGTAGAAAATATATATTGCTTAAAACACAGTCTAAAATAATAACAAATAATCAGATGTCGTAAATGTTCCCCTTGTCTAGATCCAGTAGGAAGGGATGCACCCTGTCCCAGTCCCCAGCACTTTATTTATTTTAGTGATTGAATTACGGGCATAAATATTAAGAATATTTTCAGACGTAAGTGGCTTCAAAGGCAGGCAAGAAAATCACCCAATCGGTTGATTCGCCAATTATATGCTATTGTAGCAATCAGAACCACTTATATCCTAATAGAAATATGGAACAATATCAGGCAACTATACGCATATATATATATATGGATAAAAGTGAGATAATGACAGTATGAAAGATACCAAAATTTAAATTTAAATTGAAGACATATGAAATAAAATTAATTGGAATAGCAACTGAAATTAACTCATAACATTTGCACAAAATTAATTATGTTCCTCTTCTTGGGAAGACAGAGAAAGAGATACAGAAATGGGAAACATTAAGATTACTTTGGTAGGAAGGGTTAATTGAATCAAAATGAAAGTAATGCCAAGTCTAAAATACCATTTTCGATCACTGCAGAATCCGTGGCAAAAAATGTTTTTTAAAGCTACAATATAAAAATCATATTAGTCAGTTCCTAAGGAAATAATAAGGTACCAAAAACTGCATATGAAAATCTGACATGGGCCTAAGGGCTAGAGGACTTAGACTTTCAGATTTTATTAAAATAAGAATTATCTAGCAGAACAGGCTATATATTTCACACCATTTTGTAACTGACCGCAACCCCCCAACCCGCCACCCTCACATATCTTGGGTTCAAATAGGAATTACTTCAATGGATCAGGGGGAAATAAAGAGATTTATGGAGTTTCAAATCACTGAATAAAAAGATGGATAACACCATTCTAAATCATACAATTAAATGTGGCAAGAAAATAATGAACGTATAGGACAAAAAGAAAGTATATCAATGAAAGGAACATAGTGTAAAAATATGTTATTATCTATGAACATGGGCAATAGAACTTTAAATTTGTGGTCCGAGAAAGCCATAAGATATGGTGAGGACTGCTGTTCGAAAAGAACTAATCTCCTTTGAATAATTAAAACACAAAAACAGAGTGGTGACTAGGATATTATTCTGTTTTCTCCATCTTATATAGTTTTTAAGAGAAATATTGGGACCAACGTTGACCCCATCTAAAATTAGTGAAACTGAATGAAAGTTTTGGTCGCCTGATGCATTCAAATTTATAACCACACAGCGAAAGTGCAAAACTAGAGTTACAGAGGTCATGGGGAAGATGTGAATCGGACTTGAGTGTGGTGATTTCAGAAAGAAGTTGGTCAGACTGGTGGAAGGTCAGGATGACATCAGTTATAACTAAAAGATATAGATTGGTTCAGTATAATTCTTTACAATAATTATATCTGACCCCACAAAAGTTACACAGAACAAAAACTGACATTTCAGAGATGTGTTACAGATGTGGGACTGACACGTCGTTGTGCTTGCAAATGAGACTTTTTTTGACAGGAAATCACAGAAGAATAAAGGAAGACGACAGGAGTGACTTTCATTTGAAGCCGGAGGTATATCTATTAGGTTAGTTCATGAACATATGCGACAAATTGACCAAATATCAAATCTCAATTGTAAAGGTAACACTGGAGGTATCAACAAGAATCAGTCATGATCACTTAGAAGTCCGAATCCACTCGAATCATAGCCCGACGGACTGTGGAAATGAACAGCTGTAAACCTATGGACAAAAATCAAATATGACGTACAATATAGATATAAAACTTTTGTAAAGGTGTGGTGGCCGCACCTGGACTTCATATGGGCCCAGATGCAGTAACAATTTAAAAAAAAAACAAAAGAAAGTAAAAAGCAAATATTATATATCTCTATCTCTCTATCACTAAACTCTATATATTTAAAATATTTGTAAGCTCTGATGGGGAATGGATCAGTACCTATGTGGATAGCTGAGGGATGGAGTGATGGAATGTTTTGTGTTGGTTTTGTTATATTTGTGAGATAACGTTTAATATATTGCATATTTCAAATACCTCCACGTATCATTGTTTAAAAAATAAAATATACAGAAGGAAAACAAACTGCATTCGAACATATGTGTCCATATTTTCCAAGTGGGCGAGGGCTATTTGTAGGGCGGTGGTGCTGGCATCGTTCTTAGATCTATATGTGAACTGCAGGTTGTCCGGTGATGGGGGCAGCAGTAGTTTGATGGGCCCCATGACGAGCTTCATGAATCTCTTCATCATGGCAGACGTGAGTGCGAAAGGGCAGTGATCATTGGGGAAGGACATAGGCAACTACTTCAGTTCGGGGACAATGGTGGAGACTTTGAAACATATTGTCGCCACAGCACTTCTCATGGAGATGCTAAAAAATTCAGTGAGAAGATCTAGCTGTGCCTCACATCTCCTGAGATCTCTGCCAGGAATGCTATCCTGTCCAGCAGCTTTCCGTTGGTTGACCTTTCCTAATACTGCACGACACACCACCTGATTATTCAGAGTAAAATTAGCTTTCTTCACCGCTCGCGAAGAGGTTGTTCAGTGCATCTGGGAGTGAGGCATCAACAGCACAGACAGATAATGTGGACTTGTGGTTGATGATAACTTGGAAGCCCTTCCTCATGTGTTGCGTGTCCTTGCTGTCCATGAAGTGACTATGAATTCACTGGGCACACACATGCTACGATTCACTGATGGCCTTCGGTAACTCGGCCCCTGTAATAGCTCGGGATACCTTGTCTCCCACTCTGAAGTCAGAGTCTCGGTTTCTTCGCAGCACTGGCACATCCGCAGTTATTCAAGGCTTCTGAAAGGAGCGAGTAATGTTTTTCTTTGACACAATGACATTGCCAGTACACATATTAATGTACCTGGTCACTGATACCACTATTTCCACTGTGAAGAATGACATGGGTGAACGAACATTGGAATTCATGATTCCAGTCAGTATTATGTTGAGCATGCGCTCATGATCCTGCTGGATTTGAAGCCAGAGAAATCTCCTTTGATGATCACATAAATGAAAGGAAACTATCAGAACCTGGAGAAGATATTGTTGGTGCCCCGGCAGAGGTTTAGAAATGCGGACCAGTTTCCTGAAAAAGGGAGGAGATCAAAATTGTGCCTCTATTCAAGACCAGCTGCAAAGAGACTAAAGCCCTGTGAGTCAAATATTGGTGGTCAGCAATTCACTAGAGAGCATTTTTGGGAGAATAGTTTAATTCAGTGTGATGTACAAGAGCATATAATGGAGAGTCACCGTGTGTTCATTAGTGAAGTCATGCATCAGAAATCTGATTGACTGTTCTGGTCTTTGATGGAAAGTAGCGCTGCAAGCATTGTACACGTGTACTTCAGAGGGGGGAGGGTTGGTTAACACTCTGGGAGGTGGGAACATATGGAATGTGAGGAGAAATTTCCAAAAGAAATCAAAATTTCTTTGTGGAAGGAAACCGAACGTGAGGGACGGAGGTCGGTGATGTAATGTTCGTTGGTGGGCCGCTAACTGTTTGTTATCCATATCAAATATTTAAATGAACACGTACAAGACATGCCTCGCACGTCTTTGGATGGCACAATGACTGTATTGTAGATAGCCAAGCGTGTCGCCAAATGTTTCACATGGATCCTGGTCATTCGAGGAGGTGAGACGACGAATGTTTTTTGGAAATAATAAAGTCATAATCCGGCAAGTTTACTGTCATCTGATTACACAAGTAAAATTGAGGAAACAGTGATCTCCGGTCTTCAGTGAAAAGAAAATAGACTATAACACGACCGGAAATAACGGACATACAGACAAACTATATTTCTAAAGACACGTTTTCATCGATACGAATAAAGAAATTAATATTGTTTCATGAATATGAGAGGCTTGTGTTACGAGTCCAGAGGACCACAAACCCCAACAGCCATTGATATGCACGACGACAAAGGGTAACTTAAACAAAAGTTGCTTTGAATTATCCTTGAACATGAAAATAGAACAAAACATTTACTTATCTCTACTGGCTCACTTAACGTTATTAAACCCCTTCTAATTCTAAACACACGTGTGTGTAATGTGTGTGTAAGTTCAGGAAAGTTCCTTTGTTCACAGTCCAATCTCACTGGCTGTTGGCAATTATTGTACTGTACAAAGAAGTTAACATTAATGTCGATCACTTGGCTTTTTTGCTTAACAGGTAAATGGTTGCCACTCAGAAGGTTTCTTGTTGGTTTTAAGAGACAGAGAGATTTTTCTTTACAAGGACATCTACAACTTATTCCTTTTTGATCAGCCACTCCAGTGTTTTACTGACAAAACTAGCCCCCTTCACGGTTCTCCAGATGATGATATCTTTCTCTCATATCACCACAGAGTTCATTTCTGTTACTTCTGTTCCAATGGAAATACTGGTCAGCCACTCCTTTACTTTGACCATACCGTCTTCAACAACGTGACAGCTTGGCCCTCTGGAAATGATGTTTGTGCCTCTTTTCTCTCTCACTCACTCCAGCTCTCAGAGCAACCTGTTTTCTCTGCTCTCTGCCTGCAAATATCATATGAGCGTCCAAACAGTAAATGCCCTTTTGCAGACAAAGATGCTACTGCCTTTTGTTACATTTGTTGCCATTTGCAAGTGACATCCCATCATGTGACTGAGCATTCTTGCAAATCTCCTGCAAAGATTCTGTGGTTTAAAGTGTTGTCTGTGACCTGATCAAACAAACTTTTCACAATGTATCTCTAAAATATCTTTTGTCACACCTTACCCTTATAAAGAATTGTTAACACTTAAAATCTCTTAAAAATACCTAAAGAGATAGCAATACACAATATATAACATGTTAATACAGTCACCCAATTTTAAGTGTACTTTTCTACATTATCATTTTTAACATCTTCACAAACAATCTTCTATCACATTGTTTCTATCTCTGATATTATTAATTTGCAGGTTATATTCTCGGAATATTAAACTGCAGTTTAAAAAACTGTTTTGATTCTAAATTTTATTAAAAACCAGAGGATTGTGGTCAGTTAATATCACAATTTGTTCATTAGGGTTACGAATATATCCGTCAAAATTCTAGAGAGAAAATATGATAGACAAGAGTTCTTTTTAAATATTGGAGTAGTTATTTGATGAAAATTAAGATTTTTGAACGAGGAGTCAACTCGATGGTCAATTGTAGAATTTTTTTCCAATAAACCTGCTCCTGCTACTCCGACACTTATATGCACTGCTCACGAAAATGGTCTGTAAAAATCAGCAGATGTTAACATAGGTTAAAGGCATAGCATCTCCTTTAAATTATCCAAACTTGTCTAACAAACTTTAATCCACACAAATTTCTCCACTTTCTTCAAATCATTGGTTAATGGAAGAGCAACATCAGCAAAATGTCCGTAAATTTCCTATAATATGCTGCCATTCCAAAAATCCTTCTCACTGCTGTCTTGCCATTGGGAATAGGAAACACGAAATAGCACACACCATAGCTTCAATAGATGCAACTTTGCCATGGCCAACTTCATCACCCAAGAACGACTCTGTGGCATTTGAAAATTGACTATTTGCTAAATTAACAGTTAACTTTTCTTTGGAAAATTTTGTGAACAATTTGTCCAATTCCTCCCATTTGTCACCTTTTGTGACCAAGTCATCAATATAAGCATCTGTATGTGTTAACCATTGGATTACCGAATTTATCATACTTTCGAATATTTCAGGGTCATTTGTTCATCTCAAAAGATGACACATTATACTCATATAAACCGGATGTAGGTAAAAAGCAGAAATATTCTTTCCTCTCTCAGTTAATGGCACACACCAATAACCCTTCAACAAATCGAACTTGTAAATAATTTAGCTTTCCCAATTTTATCAATACAGTTAAATATTCTCGGAACAAGGTAAGCATCGATCATTGTTATGGAATCTGTCATCTGTACAGACCCTAACAGTTCCATTGGGTTTCAGTACCAGAATACAAGGAGAACTCCAGTACGAGTTCGAAGTACTAATAATAACTTTTCTCCACATATATTTCACCTCCTGATCCATGATCATACTCTTCAGAATGTTTATTCTATATCGGTACACTTTTTATGGGATTTGGCTCTTCGACATCTGCATCATGGTAAATATTTGATGTCCTTTTTTGTAACATCAGGGAAGAAATTTGTGTTTTTCAAATTAATTCTTACATCTGCAGCTGCTCCTGCAACTTTAGATGTCCTAATTATTCATCCAAATATTCCAAAATTGTTGACTTAGACAGGTGCACAGGAACCATGGTTTATTGAAAGTTAGAGTCATAAGATTCTGTTTCCATAATCATATGATCCATAATTTCCTGAACCCTGTCAACAACTACCACTACAGTCACAGATTGTTCTCCTCTATCTTTATTCTCATGATAAGATTTCAACATATTTATGTGAAAAACCTGAGTTTTATTCCTTCGAACTAAAATGTTAAGAACGTAGTTATCATCATTCAGTTTTGATTTAATTCTGCACGGTCCAGAAAATATAGTTCTCAAAGGATAGTCTTGTGTTGGAATCAAAATAAAGACATTGCTTCCTGTATGAAAATTCCTGGCTTGACCATTCCTTTCAAATAAACGCTGTATTTTTCCATGAGCCATTTCTAAATTCTCTTGAGCCAAAGACCACATATTCTGTAACCTACCCTTAAATTTTTAAACATAATCCAGCAAAGTCAACTGCATATCCTCACTAACCCATTGTGCGTTTATCAGAATTTAAGGTCCTATAACCTGATATCAATTCACAATTTAAAAAGGGCTTAAAACCAATGAATCCTGCACAGCCTGCTGTGCTGCAAATAACAATTAATGAATACCTTCATCCCAATTTATTCCATGCTCCAGACAATAAACAGACATCATATTTTTAAGAGTAGAATGACATCTTTCCAAAGCTCCCAGATTTTCAGGGTGGTACACAGATGAAGTAACCTATTTTATTCCTAACTCATAAAGTTTGATCCTTGATCACTTTGGATCTCTTTTGGTAATCCGAAATCGTGACAAATCATTTCAAAGTCTTTAACACCGTTTTCCATTTAATATTTCTTAATGGTATAGCCTCTGGAAATCTTGAAGCTGTATACGTAATTATTAATAAGTACTGGTTCCCAAACATACGGAAGGGGATGTATACAATCTAAACAAAAACAAGTGAAATCTTCACCAATAAGAGAAATAGGTTATAATGGAGTCACTGGAGGACTCAGGTTAGTTTTCCCCACAATCGTATAGACTTGACATGTCTGGCAACAATTTACAACATCCTTTCTCAAACCAGGCCAGCAGAAATGTCTCAAAAGCTTATTCTTGAATTTCCTTACACCAGGATGACCCAAAGGTGTACTATTTTGCTGGATTTAATATTTCCTCCTGGTAACTTTTAGATGAATCAATCCCCCATTAGCAGGAATTTCAAAAGGTATCCATTTTCACAACAACAATTCTCCTTTCAAGTAATATCTACAAGCGATATCTTTAAACTCCTGTTTAATTACTGCTTTTCCAGTTAAGACAACAAGATCGGTATATATCTTTGGTTGCTGAATGAATTCTTCCCTTGGCAAAGAGAAATCCTTACTCTAACAATGACCCTGTTCTTTCAAAAGTACTTCAGAAATATTGGACAAGTCTATATCAACTGGATACTCTTCAGCGCTCTTCGGTTTCTTAGTCACCGACCTCATTACATCACATGCTGGATATATCTCATAATCCTCTCTAACTTCATCCTTACTAGGCCGATTTGTTAATCTCACAACTGAACCAACTTGATCATTCCCAATAAAAACGAGAAACCCTGAATGGGTAAATTTTAAATTACTCCTACTACATCAGGTCCTTTAACTAATTCAAAATTTAACACAATATTGCGAAGTGATATTGACTCTATCTCACATCCAACACTTTTAATGAAAGTTGTCTCTCGTGTGTCACTCCTTTGATCCAGCGTTAAAACATTTTCAATATCAGTGAATGCGCATCCCCATTATCTCTATTTTTTTTTAACTGGAACCTGTGGTTCTCCCTCATTTACTGAAACAATGCCGTATTTGAAAACTTCCATTGACAACCTTATGACGGTTGGAAAATCTGCTCTCTTTAAATTCCACTGTTTGAATACATGTTTTTTTGTGAAACCTTTTCTTGTTTGTTTTTCAACACTAAACAGTTCGGAATGATATGACAAGGTTTCTTACAAAAAAGACATACAAATCCAGAAGTACTGTCCTTTCCCACCGTACCTTCAACTTTTCTAATAACGTTTTCTGCAGATTAAATAATAGGCTTACTATTCTGCTCCACGTTACTCTTTTGAGCAGGCTTATTAATCTGTTTCACATTAAGTCTCTGAAATTGCCTACTGTTCTGGAATTTACTTTTGTGAATTATATCAAATTCTTCTGGTAAGACAGCCGTTTATTTCCACGTCCGCACATCTGTCTCACCCAGGTATAATTTAATCTCATTTGGGGCACACTTTTGAATTTTCTCGATTAATATCAATTCTCTTAATCTGTCCAAACGATTGTTTATTCCTTTTGAGGTGCACCAACGATCAAAAAATACAGAATTTCCCAGAGCAAAATCCATATAAGATTGAATCTATTCTTTCACCAATCTCAACGTTTTGTCTACATGCTTCTGGAACCAATTCATAAGCTTTCAATAATTTGCTTAACAGTATCATAATTTGCCACGTTCTCTGTTGTCTAACTAAAGTATGCAATTCGTGTTTTTCCCTTCAATACAATTTCGAGCATAAGAGGCCACTTTTCTTTTGCCCATATTGGGCACATAGAAGCCTTTCCAAAAAGCTGATAATATGTACATATATCTCCCTCTTCAGAAGGAGGAATTCGATTTACTTCTCTACTAGTCAGAAACTTCTCCCCAAGGGTTACAGCCTCAATCTTTATATTTCTCTCCAACTCCATTTTAACTTTTCTAATTAAAACTTTCTGACTCTTTCAATTTCCTCGTTCCCAATTTCACATACTTCTAACTCAAATCACCTCTGTATTTCACTATCATCTTCCTCATATATTCACCTTTTATAAGCCTCTAACTCTCTCTGCTTCTCCCTTTCTTCTTCCACCTTACACTTCTCTAATTCCAATTGCAATTGAAAAGATCTATTGTCTGGAAAATTTTCAAAGACTTTCTCAACACATTTTCCTTCATATATAATATTTCACTATAATCCCCTGTGTATTTATTTTCCTCATACAATGCTCTAATTCAGTCAGTTGTAATGCCATAGAAATAACCATATGTTCCTCTGTTGTCTTGCTCTTCAGCTCAGCAGGTGATGCTTAAGACAAAAACGTATCAACATCCATTGCTGCTGTTTATCCACACACAAGATTTAGGTTAGCTTATAAAAATCCCAATTAACTGATAGATCAGACAAACTCCAATTATAAATCCGAATGAAAGTGACGAGTCTAGAGGAGCCAAAAAAAACAGCCAAAATAGTTATGCAATGCAACAAAGCGTAATCTAAATTAAAGTTGTTTTTAATTATGTTTGTACTTGAAAATAGAAGCAAACATTAACTTATCTCTCTTGCCTTATTTAACCATCTTACCCCCTTTTAATTCTAAGCACACGTGTGTGTGTAATGTGTGTGTAAGTTCAGGAAAGTTCTTTCGTTCACAATCCAACCTCACTGGTTGCATGCAATTATTGTACTGTGCTGAGAAGTTAACTTTAATAACGATCACTAGCCTTTGGTGCTTAACAGGTAAATGGTTTCCACTCAGAAGGTTTCTAGTTGGTTTGGAGAGAGAGAGACGTTTTCTTTTCTTTACAAGGACATCCACAATTTATTCATTTTTGATCAGCCATTGCAATGAATTTCTGACAAAATTAGCTCCCTTCAGGGTTCTCCAGATGACAACCTCTTTATCTCATGTCACCACAGAATTCATTTGTTTCTTCTATTACAAGTGAAATACCAGACAACGAGTTCTTCCCTTTTACAAGGACCTCTTGCAAAGCTTGCCCGTTAGTCCCTCAAGACCAATTCTGTGTCTATGCCTGCAAAGATCACATGATCGTCCAGACGGTAAATGTTATTTTTTTCCAGACAAAGCTGGTACAGTCTGTTGATAATTTGTTGCCACTTGCAAACAAAGTCCCTCATGAGACTCTGGACATCTTTGCAAAAGCTTTTGCAAAGTTTCTGTGGTTTTAGGTGTTTGTGTTTGACCTGCCGTAACAAACATTTCCCAATTTATATCCCAAAACCCTCCATATACTCTGTCACACTTGGATGTTGATCATGTAGATGTATTTGGCAGCACGATTATCTTCGGGGTTAGCACAACCCTATTACAGCGCCAGGCATCGATACCAGGTTTGGAATCCAGTTCTTTCTGCAACAAATTCGACAATTCTCCTCGTCCCTGCGTGCGTTTCCTCCAGAGTACTGGTTTCCTCTAATCTTTCATACACGTACCGGAGGTTGTAGGCCAAATGGGGTATTTTATGCCTAAAGGGTTTGTTACCATGCTGTGAATCTCAAATATAATTAATATATTTTAAAAAAATAAAACTACATGTTCGTTGTTACATTTCGTGATGTATAACATACGATAGTTCCAGAAAGCTCACGACTGGGATCTGGGCTATATTGTGGAGCAATGAATCAAAGGGTATGGCACAACTATACTTGAAAGTAACTTATTGCAGAAAAGGCGTTTGATAGGATTCAATGGAACTTCTTGTTTAAAGTACTGATTGAATTTAGTCTGGGACATGAATTTATAAATTAGGTTACGACATTATATAAAAACACCAGAGCAAAAGTTGTGACAAATGGACAGGTTTCTGCAACTTTACAATTGATTAGGTCAAGTAGACAAGGTTGTCCTTTATCGCCCACTTTATTTATTTTAGCGATAACTCTTACCTGAATTTATATGGTCAGACCCTGATATTAAGCATATTAAAGTTAATCAAGAGGAGTACATAATAAATTTATTTACAGACCATATGTTGATCAATTTGACTGAACCTTTGAATTCCTTACGTCAATCTCATTTAATATTGGAGGAATATGGTGAAAGAACAGGTTATAAAACTAATTGTGGTAAAACTAAATTTATGTCCGTATTGTGTGGAAACTATATCGAGTGTGAAGCGTTTACTCGGTTTATATGACCAGATACAGGAATTAAGTACTTAGGTATTCGAGAAGACAATTTTTTAAATATTTTCTACAAGTTAAATTTATTTCCATTATAGAATAATAATATTATAGATAATTTAAATAGATGTTGCACGTTAACAATAACTTTCATCACCAGAGCTAACTGCTCTAAGAGGAATAATTTTCAAGATTAAATACATTTTCAATCAATTCCAAATTCATTTCCTCAAAAATGTAAAGGTATTAATACATAACTATAAGGACATTTTAAAAAAGTAAAATGTTGAGGATTTCTTTGGAAAAATGACCTTATATATTTATTTGTGAGGATTTAAGCTTTCTAATTTAAATATATATATATATATATATATATATATATATATATATATATATATATATTTTTTTTTTTTTATACGACTTCGCAGTTGAGGTTTATTAATATTTTGTTTGAATTAAAGAAAGAAACACGAGTACATATTGAACTCAATAAAATAAGAGAACGAAATTCACAATATTTTAGTTATAAATGAAATTCTAAATTGTTTACTGGGGTTAGCAATACCCTTATTTTGAAACATTTGATTGTTATCTGGGTAAGACTGACAAATAAATCGGTTCAAGAGTTTCAAGGATGCTGCCTTTGGCACAGTATCAATATATTGCATTTTATCTCGTCAGAGTATTGAAAATATTAATGATTGTTTTGAAATAGGTAATTTTTTGGTCTTTAATCAAATGATAAATAGATTTGATATATCTAATAAATCTTTTCTGTTACTATCAAATAAAGGCCTTTCTGAATGAGCATCTGGGTACATATTTGACGTTGCCATGTTGTCGTGAGCCTAAATTGTTAATTTGTAAGAGTATGTTTGATCACAACTGGAACTTTCTAAAGAAGGGTTACATGTTAGGAGAGAGATGGGAGGTTGGGTGAATAAGCAACTAGATGAGTGAAATTATATGGTATTGTGTAGGGATAGTATGACAAGTACAATTAATTGAAGATTGACGTTGCTACAATTTATTGTTTTACAACAGTTAAACATTACCCCGAAAAGTTACATGGATTGAGCTCTACATTGTCAGAAATGTGTTTAAGATATAGCAAGAAGTCAGAACTTCTTTAACATACTACTTCGGCATGTCATTGATTAAAACCTTTCTGACTTGAATAACAGATATCAAACACCGTAGGATGCAACACTATTTATGTTAGGTAATTATAATGGCATTACACCTAAATAAAAAGTAAATATATATCAATTAAATATTGTACGAAGAGCCAGAGCAGTATCTTGAAAATTTATTGTTATTACTTTGAAATAAGATACAGACAAGAATGCAGAGATGGAATGCGAGAATTTGCAGTTGTTTTCCTCTTGTAACTATTATATATAGCTTAAGAAATATATATGATATATTTTGAAAATTGGTGCGAATATTCACAGAATTGTGGTGTTTATATTTCATACGTTTGCCGGTAACCTCAATCCTTGGTGACCTTCTTTATTTGAAGGTAAATATAATTTCTAGAAAAGGAATCTCTGGACAATCTCTGGCCTTTCTTCTTATATCCTTTATTTTTTCAGTCTTTCTTCCTTTTTATTCGGGATTTAGTTGGAGGAGATGCGGGATTGGGTTAGATATTTACCGCATGTATAATGGATAGGAGTTTTTAAGATTTGTATAGTTAATTTTATTTTGTGGTTAAAATAGGGTAAGTTAAATGTCTTTTGCTCCATTGGGCATCATCAGGGTATTGAGGTACAAAGATGAAAGGCCGTGTTGCATTTGTGTAAGAAGTTGGTTTGGCCACGTTTGTAGTATTGGGTTCAACCTTGTTGGTGTTGGTGAGTTATTGCCAACCTTTGTTTCGGCTGTGGTCTCCCTCTGACTATGTCGTTTTTTATGGGCACCTTTCATGGAAATATATCAGCTTATCGTTTCTACCATATTTCGCCCCCACTAACTGAATAGAAAAGTTAAATAATAATTTAGGTTGCGTGAGTAGCCCTGTTGAGAAAAGCTGCTGTTGGAAAGATGTTGTCAAACATAGAGGGTACAGAGAAGATTTTCAAAATATCATCAGGACTCGTGGGTCTGATGTTTCAAGACATTGAGTTGATTTATTTAAAAATTGGACTGCAGGAGGTTGAGGGGCAATCTCAGGGAAGTGTACAATATCATCAAATTAGGTTCAGGAGTCTAAGAACACTTACAGGACGGCCTGGATGCAGTGGATTGGGTGGTGTACAATAAATCAGATTAGGCTCTGAATGATATCACTGGTGCATTACTGACTCCATCAAAATTGATGTGAGCGAGTGTGAAAACTGTAAACGTTTTCACAGAAAGCTATCTTAAGGGTGAAGTGGGGATGTCAGATCAGAATAGATGCATCGTGTTTATTAGAATACTCCACTCTAACCTATCAAATGATTTTTTACCATCTAATGATAGTACTATTTCTTAAGTTGGATTCCTCTAAATAACTATCAATCAAAGTAAACAATTTTACAATATTATCTGTAGAACAATATAATTATATTAAAGCTCATTAGTATTTCACTATTCTATTTGCTGGAACTTCATTTACAATTTCATAGTCGACATTTAACAAAGAAATACGTCATTCCCATCACGTTTCTAATAGATCTCTATCATTCTTAAGAATATCCGTAAAATTGTCTGAGGGAAGGACTCTGGAAAAATAACGAATCTCAATCTTTTCTTTCAAAACGTCCATTAATAGATGTATTAAAATATCATGATTTTGTTAAATCCAAAGTCAATCCATTCTCACCTCAAGATTCCCCATAAATCATTGATTTGTGTTTCTATAAATTCTCCATTAATTCAAATCCATTATCTTTCCGAAAAAAAATATATATAAATATATATATTTTTTTTTAAACCTCATCTTTCTCAGAGTTGGATGTAGATATTGTCACATTTAAAGCTTCATTTACCTCTTGGGGATTATATGTAATTGTTAAAAGAATTCTAATGCAATTGCTGGTTCTAGAGGCCTGTTACGTCTTTAATTTCCATGCTAATACCTTATGAGCCATTCCCCAAATTCATAATACATTTGTTCAGATCTTTGTAACATATTCTGGAACTTATCTTTTTCATGCATTATACTGGTATTTATTATTTATATATTGCATACTTTTAGTCTCTGTTGATGAATTCTGATGTGGATATTTTTTCAAAAATATCTATCCCCTTTTCCAATTTATCAACCTCAGAAATACTGTTTCTTAATTCTTGTTGAAAAACTAATAATTTGTCCTATTAAATATGTTTTTATAGCATTCTATAATACAAATGTTCTGTTAACTTAATCTCTATTTTTAAATATTGCTATATTTGGTCTCCTATGAAATTACAAAGCTCAACATTCCTTAAAAATAAAGATTGAAATCTACATTTATATTAGATTTCTGTTTTTATTTTTACTGATCGTGTACACATTTTTAATAAAAGAGAATGATCTGATAATATACTATTTTTATTTTCGGCAGATATTACACTTCATTGCAACTGAGCAGACAATAAAAATAAATCTATTCCAGAATATATTAATATGGAAATGAAGAAAATGAAAAATATTTCTCTTTAAGATTTAGTCTTGACCACTTATTGGATAAATTTAGGTTTGCATCAATATCTATTAGTTGAATTTACCTATAAAATAAACCCTCTGCCAGAGTTGAACGGCCAAGTATCGTCATTTTTTTTTAAATATAAAGATCTACTGGACAGGGGTGCCCTTTGTCTCCAGCATTGTTTGCATGAGCTATTGAAGCTTTGGCTCAAATGATAAGCCAAGTTGTTAATTGTGTTAAAGTGAAATCTGTGGGATTTAAGATTGATTCATTTGCTAATATTACCTTGATTTATTTAACATAACGTCAAATTATTTCAAATCTTTGTATGAAAGATTGGAACAAAATGAAGAAATACCAGATAATAAAATTGATTTAGGTTATTCTGTTGAATAATGCTGGTGATATTTATTGTAAAGGTGTTGTTAATTTAAATGGTTGGAAAAAATAAATATTTAGATATTATGATGGACAAGAATTTGGATCATATGTATGAGATAAATTATGTATCTTTACTTCATAAAATTAAAAATGACTTTAGTCTCTGGAAATAATTACCACTAGCATTAATAAGTAGAGTTAATTTTATTAAGATGTATATTTTCCCTAAAATATATAACATTTTCAATCTATTCATTGTAAAGTTCCTTAAAAGTTTTTTTTTAATATTTAAATTTTATCGTTAGGAATTTGTTATGAAAAGACAAAATGGTTAGCGTATATTCTTTTAAATTAACATGGATATATGAATTCGGATTTATACTGCTTCAGAATTTTCAAAATTAATATAAGGTGGGCAATTAAATTATATAATTTACATATCCCATTGGTTTGCACTAGCATTGAGTTAAATAACATTAGATTGTAGAAAATTGACAATTTATTTATAAATGGAATTCCAATTTATTACATATATATATGTTACATATTTTGAAATATTTAATTGAATTATGGAATATGATGAATGGGGAAATAGGTACACATGGACAATTTTCAGATCGAAGACATTAACATCTAAGTAAATGTTTTATTTTCACGCTTATAAAGCAGTTATTGAAAATATGGGATCAGATATAATTTAAAACTTTATGAGGTTTTGATGATTCTGATTATTTCATTTCTTTTAAAATAATTAAAGTAAAATACGAATTTCCATAAAATAAGTGTTTTTATGTTATTATCCAGTTAGAATTTTATCATTGGATAATTGTGGACATACTTTAAGATTGCCAAGACAGTTTAAATTTTCTATTTTGCCTCTGGAATTTGGGGGGGATCATTTGTATCTGAAATTTATTCGATGTTGCAAAATAAAATGGCTAAATTGTATATGTCGAGACTATAATGTTTACATCCGGTACCGCACGGATGGCAGTCTCTTCAATCTGAGGCGCCTGCAAGCTCACACCAAGACACAAGAGAAACTTGTCCGTGAACTACTCTTTGCAGATGATGCCGCTTTAGTTGCCCATTCAGAGCCAGCTCTTCAGCGCTTGACGTCCTGCTTTGCGGAAACTGCCAAAATGTTTGGCCTGGAAGTCAGCCTGAAGAAAACTGAGGTCCTCCATCAGCCAGCTCCCCACCATGACTACCAGCCCCCCCACATCTCCATCGGGCACACAAAACTCAAAACGGTCAACCAGTTTACCTATCTCGGCTGCACCATTTCATCAGATGCAAGGATCGACAATGAGATAGACAACAGACTCGCCAAGGCAAATAGCGCCTTTGGAAGACTACACAAAAGAGTCTGGAAAAACAACCAACTGAAAAACCTCACAAAGATAAGCGTATACAGAGCCGTTGTCATACCCACACTCCTGTTCGGCTCCGAATCATGGGTCCTCTACCGGCACCACCTACGGCTCCTAGAACGCTTCCACCAGCATTGTCTCCGCTCCATCCTCAACATCCATTGGAGCGCTCACACCCCTAACGTCGAGGTACTCGAGATGGCAGAGGTCGACAGCATCGAGTCCACGCTGCTGAAGATCCAGCTGCGCTGGATGGGTCACGTCTCCAGAATGAAGGACCATCGCCTTCCCAAGATCGTATTATATGGCGAGCTCTCCACTGGCCACCGTGACAGAGGTGCACCAAAGAAAAGGTACAAGGACTGCCTAAAGAAATCTCTTGGTGCCTGCCACATTGACCACCGCCAGTGGGCTGATAACGCCTCAAACCGTGCATCTTGGCGCCTCACAGTTTGGCGGGCAGCAGCCTCCTTTGAAGAAGACCGCAGAGCCCACCTCACTGACAAAAGGCAAAGGAGGAAAAACCCAACACCCAACCCCAACCAACCAATTTTCCCTTGCAACCGCTGCAATCGTGTCTGCCTGTCCCGCATCGGACTGGTCAGCCACAAACGAGCCTGCAGCTGACGTGGACTTTTTACCCCCTCCATAAATCTTCGTCCGCGAAGCCAAGCCAAAGAATGTGAGAAGGATTTGGGGATAGCAATTAATAAGGAAGATTGAAGAAATTTATGTAAATGTTGTTAAAGTGAGATATAGATGAGTTCATTATGATTTAAAACATCAGTTATATCTAACTTAAAATATTAAACGAATATAATTTATTTTTTTCAGATTTATGCTTTTGACGCCATAAGGATGTACGTCTTCTTTTTCATTCGACCTGGTCATGCAATAACTTTTTTTTAATTGAGTACAACTTAAGGAATTCGCAGAGAATGTTTTTAAAGATTCAATTGCTGATAGGTTCAACAATATTTTATTAGAAAATGTTAAAAAACTAAATTGTAAATTCAGATTAAGAGGTAAAGCCAAATTCTTTTTTGAGATTAGTAATGGACGTAGTGAGAAAATGTAAAGTATCTAAATGGAAAATCGAGATTGTTTTTAGTTTGTGAAGGTAGCATATCGAATCGAGATAATGTTTTCTATCTTTAAAAAAAAACGTTAAATTTACATGATGATTATCTTTGAATAAGCACATCTGGAGACCATATTTGGACCATATGGGTTTAGCACTTTGCACTTTCTGGCTGCGTTGTGGTGATATTACTCTATTCAGTGGCATTTAGTTACGTTGTTGATGGTTTTAGTTGGCAGGTGGAGTTTTGAGCGAAGTGTTATTAGCGTGATAAGGCAGTTCCGTGAGATGCATATACCATGAATTCATTATATAATTACATATGTAGATTATACGTACTTATATGATTATTCCCTCCCTTTATGTATGTATTGTGGTTTACAATTATTCAGAAAAAATAGAATTGATACCCCACATTTGTTGTAGGGCCTAAATGACTTACCTTGATACAAAACTAATTCAGATGCAAGAGGAAACACTAAATATTCGCTTCCAGATGAAGCAAATGCCATGTGCGTCTTTTTTAATCACCAGGCCAAGGAGGAAACATATCACGCACTCGTTTTCTACTGTCAGTATCCAAAGTTAACGTGTGGGCTGCATTCGGGAGAGTGAATGCCAGTGGTGTATCTGTTCCAGAAAGAGTACGCAGTCGAGGACTGAAGACCTATGCTGACCAACATTTCCATGGATATCTTCAGCATCTCACTGTGAACGTTATCCATCCTGTTTTAAATTGGCTTAATTTATACCGATGCCGAGGAAGAGATGCCTAAATTAAGACTGACTTAAATCACTCACATCCACCATGAAGTAATGTTTTAAGGCTGGCTTTGAAGCATTTCAATCGCCGAATGAACACAACATGGTTACATTCAAATTTCCCTTCCCCCGTGGCAGATGCCGTCTCACTGGTTGGCAGAAAATACAGGAACACCTGTAAAACAAATATATATGGAGGAGAATCCTCTTTATTGACTACAGTTCAGCATTGAACATAATCATCGCCTCAATACCTATCAGGAAACACCAAATGATGCGCCTCAATACACGTCTGTGTAATTGGATGCTGGATTTCCTCAGCTCCAACCCCCAGTAAGTACAGATTGGGAAAGACATCTCCTCCACAATCTCTATCATCACTTGAACACCATATTACTTCATAGTTAGCCGAGATTTCTATTTGATTTATAACAACAACTGCATGTCTCGGTACGACAAAAGCACTTACAATTTAGCTGGAGATAACACCGCAGTGGGCTTCATAGAAAATGACGATGAGTCAGCAATCTGAAATTCTTAATGTTGTTTTAACTAAAATCCCTCGCACTCAATATCACCAAACCAAGGTACTGATTGTGTACTTTAAGAAGCGAACACAATAATCGTTGAGCGATAATAGGTGGAGACATTCAGCAAATGTCACTGTGAATGAAAAAGCATGTCAGCCCCTCTACTTCCTCATGATTTTGCGGAGGTTCCCACGACATCGGAAACCATGGTAAACATGTACATATAGGCAGTATGCTGACTCGCTGCATCTCTGCCACGTATCTGTGTAGAAAACCCTGAAAAAGGCAGAGGATGCTTGCCAGTATATCACATGCAAACCTCACGTATCATCGTGGAAATCTACTTGGTACACTGCCGGCAGAGAGCAGCAACAATCAACAAGAATCCAGAACACCCAGAAAATGCTCTGTATTCCCTACTGACACGAGGAAAGAGCAACAAGGTCCACAAAACTCGAAAAACCAGGAACAGGAAGAATCACTGCCTTCTACCATTACACTCCGAAACAACAGACTCAAGAGAACTCTTACTTCGCACCTCATTCATAACTGAATATTTTATTTCTGTATTTGCAGAAAGTTTTATTACATTCTTAATGCTCATTTCCTTCGTTTGTATGCGTATCTTTTATTTTAGTGCAGGTTGCACTACCGATGCCCCCCAATTAGACACAATTGTCTTACACCTTTGGTATGTTTTGAATGGTGGAAATAGGGCGCTTAGAGGAAACCCATGCAGACATGGGGAGATTGCAGAAATTCCTAACAGGCAGAGAGAACCCTTTTCTCTCGAACAACGTTGTGCTAAATGCTATGCAAACCAAGCCGCCACAAGTGGAAAATATTCCTGGCCCGCAGGAACAAAAGAATGCGATAATATGTGTGGATTCTGAAATACAATTTGAAATGTTAACTTTGAAATAACTAAATGAGGTGAACTAATGGAACGCTCTGCCAAAAGCAGGGTGGGTCTCGAACCGAAGGGCTCGTTGAGGGAGGATAGTAAATAGGGAAACTGAGGGTAACTTCCCACACATGGATTTGGGAAAGTTGGCTAAAGCTATTGAAGGTAACAGGTGAGGCCGTTATCACTGCAAAGTTCAAGGAACATTTGGACAAAACTACATGGGTAGCATGGGTTTGGAGGGATGTGGGACAGGCAGAGGTAGGTGCCTCTGTTGTCAGCGCAGATGGTGCTGAATGGCTTGTTTTCACGTTGCATTTTCCAACAGTACATCGATGGTGAGTTCCAGGACATGGATGGTGAGGCTCCCGGTCATGGATGGTGAGGTTCCTGTGCTGAAATATACGCCAAATAATATTTCCTTCTGATACATTTGTGGTGTTCCTAGCCCTGTGTACCATCTGAAAATTCCATGACCATAGGATATAGGCATAATAGGCCAATCGATCCCTCGTGTCCGCTATTGTGAGCTGAATTTGCGTGCATCCTCACTCCCCTACATTTTCCCAATTATTATTGACAGCCAGCCTGTTCAGATATTTATTAATTGCTTTCGTAGACGCACACAACAACACGTGTTAGTGAATTCGAGGGCGTCACCACCTTCTGGCCAAGGAAGCGGAGCAATATCTGACTGCTTACTGCTTCTGGACTTTGGGTTCGCAAATTTGGAAATAAGTTGTATCGAGGGAGCTGATGCATTTTTTTCAAATATAGGCGAAAGGATGGTTTGAACAATTATTTTGAGGATGGAAGCTACAGTGAATACATTGGAATATTATTCTTTTCCAGGTGTCCCGCAGCAAAATGCGGGCTAAGAATTGTTGCAACAATCTGGATCAATGGGGTGAAAAGTGTTGACCAGCTTTTTGAAACAAATCCTAATGGACATTGAAGTCATCTGGCAATAGACATCGTGGCGATTCTACTCGTATTTCACGGATGTCGGACTTGAAGTGATGTAGAGGCTGATGGATTGCCTGCAGATCAGTGGGCCGAGGAAAATGTCCGGCACAGTCCAAAGGGGCCTGTTTTCTGTGTTCTCATGGTATCTGTTTCTATGATTTTCCTGACTTCGCGCTGTTGCCACAATCGATGAGTGTCGGCATTGAAATTGTCTCTTATTGCTTCTTGACCTATCTGATTCTGTCGTATGCCACACTGGGATATTTGGTCTCACTCGCAGTCACCAGGCTTGGATGCCTTGCACGTGCAATTAATACTCAGTTGCCGGTCAACCAACAGCTTTCAGTGGGGAATGCTTCGGTTGCAAATCAGGAATCCATGATTGTCTGCTTTTGCTGAAAAGAATGTGGAGGAGCGCAAACTGGCTGTCCTTTATCAGAAGACTTGGAAGAAATATGGGTGAGTGACAATGTGCTTTTATCGTAGTTATTTCTGGATCTCTGGAGGGACAGGAGGTGTTTTTTTAATTTCTTTCGCTATTGCAGTAACATGCTCCTAAAGCAGGTAGAGTCGAGTCTAGATTATGAAGAATAGGGTCTCTGGGTATTATCAGGTTGCCACCATTCATAGCGGGGTCAGGTCCATCTTGTTAGGCCACCCAAACATAGATAATGAATGGCGATGTTCTTAAATCATGTGCCCAGTTCTGCACAAAGTCTTTCCAAAGTATTTATAGAGTACTGCTGCTGTAAAGTAGGTACTTTGGAAAATGGTTTAAAAATCAGTTTGTTTAAATCTGAAGCATATCTAGAAAAATCCACCAGCACTCTGTTGGTCAGAAAATAAATGTGGTGTGCAGAAAATAATAAAACTTTGCGTTAATTTTCTCTATGCAGATATGGGAAAGAGAGAAATTCAAGGTAATTTAAGGTTCAAGTCAACGACCGACACGAGAAAGGCTGTCCTTTCGACCCAATATTTCAATCACAACCAGGTTTTTTCACTTCTCTGTGCTCATCAATCTGCATCAACCATTACAAACTCCCGTTTAGTACAATTGGATTATCACTGTAAGAGATAGTATTAACAGATAGGACTGAATGGTCGCAATTATCATTTAGCATTTCACACAAACACAACACGTTATAGCCCAGTAATAAATTGATACATTGGGAGAACTGAGGGAAAGTTTGTCACAGTCTGTTCCAGAAATCTATATATTTTCAAACACCTTGTTGTTTTTCAAAGGGAGAACCTTTCTGATGGCTGATCAGAAAATAGCTTGTTGAAGCAGCTCGTGGTCAGCCATTTTTGTGGAATTCAGGACAACAAATGTTCTCTGAATGATTCGTCTTTTTGACAGATGGACCTCTGCCGGGCGTTAGGGATGTGGTTCATTTTGTCACTCAACGTGTTTCATTCTCTTAGTGGCCAATACTGGAGGTAACGTGGACGGTCTGTTCATTTTAAGTGTGACTAGGAGTAATGTTACTTGGAGAGACCGGTGCCAGAATGTTTTGAGGTTCATGGAGGCTGCCCAGTTCGAGACTCGCCTACAAAAGGACTAGGAGTTTTTTGACCATGGCTTGCATGGATGGATGTTTCTTCAAAGGCAACGCAAGAAGAATTTGTGTCACTGTAGCAGTCAAACCACCATTCTTCACATCACATTAACATTAATTTTGGGAAGCAAATTTCAAATACCTACACTTCCCCACTGAATTTGAAACTGAACTTTGAATCAATTTTCTAGATTTTGAACTGGGCTATAATGGTTTGCGTTAATCCCCGCCCCCCCCCCCCCCCACCCACCCAAACACACACACACAGACACACACACACAAAACACACACACACACACACACACACACACACACACACATACACACACACACACACACACACACACACACACACACACACACACACACACACACAATAACAACACATTATCATACACACATGCTAATGGTGTACTGCACATAGTTGGTAGTAGATTGTGTTAATTTTAGTTTAAGAGTTAAGACTATAGCTAAACAATAAGAAATAAAATTAGTTTCTGTTTGTTGATCAAGACTATAGCTTAACATTAAGAAATAAAATTAGTTTCTCTTTATTGAACAGTGTCTGGTTCATTGTCTATTACTGCTAATTACGCAAAGTACAGAACATAAAATACTTTCGTAATCATGCACATGGAGAAATGTTCACGCTTTTAATTCTTCTTCCAATAGATATTTCCATACATCCACCACGCTGTGCATGAAGATGTCTCTCAGGTCCGTTTAACCCGTTCCCCTCTCATGGTCATCCATGACGCCCTGTTTTTGGAAACGTGCAGAAACTTGCTCTGAACCTTTGTTCTTGTATTTGCACTTCGTGAATTAATGACCATTTCTGTGGTCCAGGGGCTTAGATCCCACCCAGTGACCCCTAATGATATTTCAGGACAATGTCTTACGAATCCAAACCACTTCCCTTCGTTCTGTTTTCCTTTCAATGACTGTATGTTAGGATATAACTACAACATTCTAAGTGCCGTTTACCTCAAGGCTTGAACAGTTGTATCTATACTCATTGTTCCGGTTGATGACAGCAAGCGTGCCAATGGTGTTATTCGCCATTCTGTTTTACTATGACCATGTTAATTCCACACCATTCCTTAACTAATTTTCCTAGTTCAGTCAGAAGCATGTGTAATGGTAATTTTTTTTTTATTGTCAGCAACAGCACAAATTCTTGTTGTCTGCGAACAAACTAACCATCCTGATTTCACAAGACAATGGGGGCAGTGAGCAACAAATGGAGAACAGAAGTGGGAAATATAATGGATGAGCAGCCAGCATTTACTTTCATTGACCAAGGAATGAGGCTGCCAATCTATCATGAATTAGAAGAGGTATCCGGCTAAGGACATATTCCTTTAATTCTACAGGTCCCCATATTTCCAACACCTCTGACTGGAAATTTAATTCTCTTACTTCTGAACCCCTCTCCTGAACCTGTCGGAAGGGTTCTAATCGTGTTTTTTTGGCCAATTAGCTGAGTTTACAAAGATTGGAGAATTTAGCAGTGCAGGTTGACAAGGATTTGGGATGCAAGTGCCGGGGTGAACAAAGCGAAAAGGTGCGTGGAAATACATGCAAACAGAGGATGAAAACTCAATGAAGGAAAGGGAGAAAGCAAGTGAATAGAAACGTTAATATGGGACTTCTGGAGCCCAAGTTCGTGAATAGAATTTGTGTCAAAATCTGATACAGTAAATAAATACGTAGAGAAGGTTTTCCTGCAAGAAGTTAAAGGTCATCTGCCGAAAACTGTTCCCCTGCTCTGATAAATATCCAGTGCGGATAGGTACACAAGACAAATTACACACAAAGAATTTCCCCGATTAGCTAAGTAATGATGAAATCGCTGTTCAGAAGTGAGATTTTTAAAAACATATATTGCAGAAGAAGTATTCTTTTCGGATCCTTGCATTAAAATGAAGATGTAATATTATGTAACTTTAACACTTCCATTTCCAGCAAACCTGGGGCAATTGGATGGTGCTGGTAAACAAAATCATTTTAAAACATATTTTATAAAAAAAAATCACATAACATAACATTAGTAATTACATAGTATGATTAGTGATTTACATATAAAAAACCCAATCACCCAACAAATACCCTTCCTTTTCCATTGCCCACCTATAAAGAAAGACAAAGGAGATTACCATCTATCATTTATCATCTACTATAATCACATTTAACTTTTTGGCACCTATCGGAACAGGCTGAGAGATCAAATTCTAATGCCAATAATTTTCAAATATAGTCTCCAAACTTTACTTTTGCTAGTTTTAAAGGATGAGGATGTGAAAGAATAGGAGGACACATTTACTTATTTTGAAATTAAGGACGCTAAACAGACTATGCCAAATGGGAAATCCCGTGTGGATGATGGATTACAGCAACGTTTTATGAGGAGTTTTATGATGTCTTGTCTCCTGTCTTTATGGATGTCATTAAACGGGCAACAGATGACCAATCAATATCAGATTATTTTCCATGAGAGATAATTACACTAATTCCAAAGAAAGACAGATACCGATTAAAAGTAGCTTTACATCGACCCGTTACTTTATTGAATGTAGATAACAAATTAGCAGCTAATATGCTAGCAAACGGAATTGCTAAATATTTACTTCAATTGGTAAATGTTGATCAAACAGGTTTTATTGAGAATAAAACCTCGGATTGCCTCGGATTGCCTCGGATTGGTTACTTTCATCAATGCATAGAGACATCAGCCCAACCAGCGGATGATTGTCGCATTTGATGCGGAGAAAATGCATTCGACAGTGCGGAGTGGCATTTGTTTTTAAAGTACGAGAAAAAAATAAATACCTACCACTTTTTACTTGAAGGGTCAAGGCACTATATAACAATCAAATTTCTAGGGTGATGACAAATTGTCAAACTCATTCGTCGTTTAAATGATTAAGATCAATGCATCAATATAGTCAATTCTCATCAGCCTCAATTGCATTCGTCATAGACCATTAAATCAAGCTATTAAACAAACTGATAATGCCAAATGAATAAAAATTGCAGAGGATGAATATAAGAATATAAGAATATAAGAATATTTACGGAAAAATCTGTGAAACATTTACACAAATGTTTGGGGCAATATGGAGTAATGTCTGGGCATTAAAATTAATTTCGATAAAGTTCAAATATTACCTAATCCCTATGATGACTATATTGATGATAAACAGATTACAAAGTTACGATGGTCTAATGAAATTAAATATTTATGGATAAGCATTGATGTAAACTATCAATCTTTATATAAATTAAAGTATTTACTGTTAGTAAAAAAATAGATTTGTATAAGTGAAAAGATCTTCATTTAACATTAATAGGTCGTGTGAATTCTATTAAGATGAATATTTATTCCACGTATTTAATATCTTGATCAATCAATTTCATATATGCTTCCAAAGGGATTTTTCAGGAATTGAATACTGCGGTGGAAGGTTTTTGTGGCAGGGTAAATTAGCCAGGGTAGCATTGCAGAAATTGACTTGGAAATATGCTTTTGATGCACTTTAACTGTTTTATGTTCAGAATCATTATGACGCTGCACAATTAAACGTTGTTTTAGGATATTGGATTTAATTCAACATCCTGGGTGGGCTGAGGTTGAATTAGCTTGTATTTCTGAATCACAAATTCATCAATTTATATTTACATAGTATCGCTTTTCTGTTACAAGTACATGATATGCTGGGTTTTAAAAACCTATTAACGATTTAAACAAAAGAAAACATGTTATGTTATCGGGGTATAATTATGGATCAAACCAACCCCGTTATATCAAAATAGAGTTATTCCTTTTTTTAAATAATCTGTATTTAAAGATCTAGAATTCTAAGGCTACAAACATGATGGACGATTTTTTGAAGATGGACAATTTCCTCCTTTTATTAGACTTAGGAAAAAGTTTGGAATACCATCTAATTCTCTGTTTGTCTATAATCAAGTGCAAGCTTTGGTTATCAAAAAAAAAATTAAGAGAAATTATGCTACTTAAATTAACATTGTTTGAGCTTTGAATTTTGGATGCATTAAAAGAAAAGATTTATTTGAGACATGTATTTTTTTTACAAAATGAGATGATTAAACAAGATTTAAGAAGATCAAGAATTAAATGTGAAGAAGATATATCTTTCGATATATCTCAGGAGGAATGGGAAGTTGTGTGTCAAGATCGTTTGAATAAATTACTTAATGTAAGTTATAGTTAAGTTATTATTTTTTACATCAGCTATACCTGACTCCAGAGAAGTTAGAAATTTATAGTTTTATTAATTCAAATATATGTTTTAGATGTGGACTTCATATTGGAAAGTTGCTACATGCAGTATAGACTTGTAACATGTTCAACCATTTTGGAAAAAAAATGTTTGGAAAAATTATTTAACATTAAATTACCATTTGACCCATTTTTGTTGGGTTATATTGTATATTTAGTTATAATTGAGCATTATATAGGTTTCAGGTGGCGGGTTTTATCTGGTATTGGGGTAGTATGGAAATGTATTGTGATTACATGGAAAGATAATGTGGAATTACAAAGAGCTCGCTGGCATAATGAGTTAGGATCCTGTAATTTATATGGAGAAAATAACATATAATTTCCATGAAAATTATTGATTTTTGCCAGATATGGTCACCTTATTTGTAATGTATGGGTTTGGAAGTATTTTAGTTTTTATTTTCATTGTACATTTGACACATCACACAGCAAATGCAATTAACCGATTTATTTTGCTCCCCCTTGAGGGTTCTGCTGTGGGTGGGGGGGAGATCTTTACTTATTTTGGTTTGTTTTATTGTATATGTATTCTAAAACCTTAAATAATGTATTCCAAAAACACATTTTAATTGACTTGCATCAGTTGAAACATTTTCAACTTAGTTCGTCAGATTTATTAGTTAGTATAGCTAAAAAGTAGGCATATTTCTTCATTCGACGTGGATCGGACCTGAGGTTAAAAGCTTTTGGATGCAAATAAAATCGAATTTGGAACAGATATTACAAGTGAATTTACCTTTTGACCCTTTTTATTAATTAGGAAATCGTAGGTTGATAGCTTTAAGACTGAGAAGAACAAACAACATTCTTAAAGAAACACAGTAAATTGAGCCCAGAAATGTAGAAGCGGTGTGGAAGATGGGCAACAGTGAGTTCAAGTTGTTTAGGGAGAGGAGACGCTTGTATATGTTTAACGCTGTCCAGTAAACCAGAGCAGCATGAACATAATGCAACGAGGAATTCATTTGCCCTCACCAACAAAATGAAGATAAATGGAAATATTGGAAATGGGAAATTAGAGTGATAATTGCTACGACTGACTGTGTAAACTCCTGGAATTTTAAGCAGTCCAGATATTTGGGTCAGTACAGTAAAGAAATGTTCATATGGTGGAGCCATTTATTCTGGAACATTTTATTCTGACAAACTCTGTATGATTGACAGGCGTGTCTTCGAGAATATATCAAAAAGCAGCTAGTGTAGCCGTGGGGCAGCATCTAAGATGAGTGTATGCGCAGGAATATTAAAAAAAATGAGTGAATAAGTGTTAAAACCATGAATAGAGCGCAATAGTATAATTCCAACAAACGCCCCAATAACCACCTGATATGTCAGCCCCAAACTCTGAGCATCCAGCACCAGATACCTAAACACTTTTGGACACGTAGTAAATCGGGATTTAGAGTTTACACTGTTCTCTGAAATTCGTTGTCCTAACTTTCCTTCGATTGGAATAGTGTCAAAGAAGTGTACATCATGTTGGTAGTACGTCCAGTGCACCCACTTCACACATGCTCGTGAGAGAGCGGTCCGGAGATGCATTTAAATGGGTTTCTGATGCAAATAACTCTTCCAGGTATTTTTCAGTTTGATAAATTCAGCAATTATAAAGAAATGGGTATTTTGCCACGCCTTTCAACTGCTTTCTGAACTTATCTTGTGTCATGGAATAAGTGAGAGTGTTGGTACAGCTACCCAGGAGCAGTAATATGTATTCAAGTTCATGGAACGACAACATTTGTGTTATAAATCCCTAACCAAAGCAATCTTTTGAGCATTGAATGTACCGTAAACATTTCTCATAAGAGGATAAAATTTCCCTAAATGACAAATAATTACATTATACTGCTCTGTCGGCTCTCCATTCCAATGTCCTTTGAGCTTTCCGAGTGGAATTATCTCTGGTGTCGCTTGTGGGCCCTGCTGTCAACTAAAATATTTCGGATGGTTAAAGCATTGAGGTACAAAATGAGAAAAAATGGATAGAAGATGTGAAAATATGAAGTTCGATTGTTGCCTAGTCTACTCAATAAGTTACACGTTTTTCCACACCACCGAACCCGGGGTTCTTTCCATAAAGTACCAAGTGGTGTCCTCCAAACAGACGAGAGCCGTCAGTGTTTCGAGAACCACAACCGCTGTTTTCTTGGTGCAATATTTAGTTCTCAGTTTTTGGCAGCAGATGGCCACAAATTGATTAAATGTGAAAGCGACGGTGAACCAGACAGAAGCATCACTTACTGCATAAATGAGAGCTCAATGGATGCTACACACGGGGAGAAGCAATATAAACCAGAACTTTTATGGATAGACAAGCGGAATGTTCATTAATGTGAGGTTGAAGTTCACGACCAGAAGATCCGCCGCTGCCATGGCCACCATGTAGCGAGTGTCACATCTGGAGAGACCGCCCGTTCTCTGATTCAGAATGACCATCACGAGTATGTTAGGACTAAAAAGGTGAAGAAACCAAACATAAATATCAATGCAGAGTAAGCTGCTGATCGTGTACGTAGTTGTACCGGTGATGGATTCCCAAAAATCAATGAGTTAATGCAATTGACCTTTCATTCCGGATTCATAAACATAACGTGGAAGCAGTCTTTACTGGTATGATCCCAAAGGTATGACAAGGTCCTCGGTTATTATCCAAAGACAGAACGATGTTTTTTTTTCGGAACCTGTTGAGAAAAACACCGTAAAGTCATTAATTGTAGCCGTATCTTTGATCCCGCGAGCGGTGGTGCCGACACATTTCCCCTTCAAAAGTTGTTATAAAGAGGTTTAGGTTGTTTTGAAAATAATAAATTCAGTTTTCACATCTCCTGACTACACGTTTGCAACCCGACCAAAGAGTGTTTCTCCAGATTGCAGTGCACAAACATACACTGTTCAGAGTTCACAACAATCTTTGGCCATCGTTCTCAAACATGCGGGAGCACGCCTATGCACATACAGGTAACCACACACACACACACACACACACACACACACACACACACACACACACACACACACACACACACACACACACACACATACACACACACACACACACACACACACACACACACACACACGCCACTTTGTACTTCCAAAGCAATCAAATTAAACTGAAAAAATAGTATTTGTTCACAATAAAACGTTCAATGTGTTTGCTTCCCTTTAAACATAGATTTTCAGATATTCCTTTTAAAAGTTCTATTCTCTGCTTTAAATTTCACGTTATTCTCACACCACCCAGCAAGTTTTCGAAAATCATTTCCCAGCAAGAACATGTGGATCAGCGGGATTTATCTTCTCCTTGAAGAGTTATTCATGCATTTATATAATAAGTCAGCAGCGGATTCGAACCCTGGTTGTTGTGCTGGAAGAGCGTGTTGCGAACCAGCACGCTGACCACGCCACCCTTCTGGTCATCCGTTACTGTCGTTCATTCCAATGTTTGTTTGAAACCATATCATTGGGTGGCGTGGCAAGATGGCGTATGAAGAAGGCCTGTGAAGCCACCTCAACACAGCTGAATAGTTAATGCAGGAATTATAAAAAAACATTCAGCACTTTTCTAACTTTTTTTTGAAGTGGCTTAAACTTTCTATTCAGTAACAATGAAAAAAAAGATAGGCCAATTGGTGAAGAAAGTACATTTTAAAAGTGCGGAATGTGCAGATGAATTGATGACTATCTTCCAGAAGCATCCACGGGAGTTGACTGGTGAAGCCCCGAAACCACAGAGGACACTATAGACGAATCTGACACTAACGCCCTCATTGCGGTAAGGGAAGCAAGATGGCTCCAGTGCAGTGAGTCCGATCCCGGAATGTGGGGTGTGGCGCACGCCCGACGAGACCCGGGAATGCGAGAGTGAGCGCCCTGATTGCAAGTGGGAACACATGTTTATGGCCGGCGGAGTAGCAGCTGCGATAGCAAGGTCGGAGCATATTCACCTCCCAGCCCTAGCTCATCTGGGCATACGCGAGGAGACGTGCATGCACACCACATCCAAAAGGACACGCACTGTGTGTATGACATGCGTCAGACGTGTGGAACCAGCCAAGGGATTCTTGCCGAGATCGTCTCCGTAGAACAGTAAGAAGAGAAATAAATGCTGTGAATGTTATAAGAAGAAGAGGAAGAAGCAATTCTGCAAGCGGACAGAATTATAGAATGTCGGCTTCAAACGTATCAACCCATTCAATTACAATCTTTTAAAACTTCAGTTGCTAAATGTGAAATTACAGAAACTTAAAAAGAAGACTTTATGAGAAGCATAGACAATTTAACTGTGCAGGCAACTCAAGTCTCTTTAGATAATAAGACCCAACTTGCTGAGTTGAGAGGAAAATGGGGTAATATATATGAAGAAGTGTCTGCAATCAAAATGGATGTCATTATATGTTTCAGAGCGGTAGATACAATGCCAAATGAATTTAAAGAAATCAAACGGGCATTTTGGTTGCAACATACAAAATTTAGAATTTTTGAAGAAAATTTACACATTCTAAAATCATAATAATGTCGAGATAGTACGTTTACTGGAAGCTATAGAAGGAATGGAACAGATGGACATTTTGTTATGGAAATGGATCGCAGGAACGTTGTGGGAGGAAGCATTTCCAGAAGGGTTGGAATTAGATCTAGGACACAGGGCGATAAAGAGAAAACCCTTTCCAGATCAACCCCCTCGGACTCTTTCCATTCGTTGTTTGAGTTATAAAGATCACAAGATTATTTTATGTCTTACAGTACAGAAAGTTCATTACATCAGGTCCCTTTGATGATACAAGGCAATAGAGATATTTTATGCGGATTTAAGTCAAGATGTTAGAATGAGACTTAAGGTATTTAATTTTGCAAAGACAGTATTGTAGAAGAAGGAATAGAGCGTGATTTCAGATATCTGGCAATAGTTAAAGTGTTTTCAGGCTCAATTATTTTGGGAATGAGGGGTGTGCTTGAGCCTTTTATAATCCTTTGCCAAATAATTCAAAATTTTGTGGTTGCAGAAGGAGTCAAAGTTGCAGGTTTTCCTTACGAAGAATGGGAATGGGTATGGAAAGAACGTTCCGGAAGTACAGCAATTCATCACGATTGAAGGAGAAGATCAAGCTCTTGGCAGGATGGAGCAAATGGGCTTACTGTCTAAATTTTGTATCTCTTTTTGACGATCGTCTGGTGGTGGTCGACAATTCTGAAACTTTTGAAGTAAGTTGCCAGTAGTGGTTTAGACCACAACTGGTCCATAGAGGGGGCGGTGTACCACTACTGTGTTTTCTTCCATTTTTGAAAGAGAATTTTAATTTTTTTTTCATAAATTTAGTAGTTTTAAGGGGTTTTAGAAGATTTTAATTAGTGAGAGGGCTGGCTGTGTCGCGTGTCACACTAATGGGATAGTTTGAGTTTTGCAACATTTAATGCTAAATGCTTATAACGAAAAAGAGTACTGTATTAAATTAAGAAGACGAAGGTCGATATTGCATTTCTACAAGAGACCCATTTGAACAAGAAAGAACATTCGAATCTGGAACAGGTGTGACAGCCTCATCTTTTAAATCCAAGGCTGGAGGAGTAGCAATTTTAATACTCATAAAATGCATTTTATTCTGGAAGAATTTCTGCCAAAGCAGGTAGAGCGTTGAAGGTTAATTGTAAAATATTTTCAGTCGCCTGGATCTGGTTGAATGTGTACCCTCCAAATGAAGATGACATAGAATTTGTTACTGATTTATTTTTGCAACTCAATAAATTAAACAGGAGTATTTTGGTAGGAGGGGATTTCAATTTATATTTGGACCCATTACTGGACAAATCGACAAAAACTGTAAAATCTATAATGACTAAAAGAATATTTGCGTTGATGAAAGATTTAAATTAAGTGGAAATATGGAGGTTGTTAAATCCGAATGAAAAACATTTTTCATTCTGTTCTTTCCGCCATGATTCATTTTCTAGAATTGACTTATATATGGTATCGGCACAATTGCAAGATATAATTATTCATGTTGAATATGTGTTCAATTTTGTATGATCATTCGTTATTATTGATTTCATGTAGATTTTTTCTGAGGCTGTAGAAATTTCCTCCCATTGGAGATTTAATGATTTTTTTTAAAAGTAACCTGAAAGTATTGAATTTGTTAAAGTTCAGATTATCTTTTTTTCTTGCAAACAAATGAAGGCTCAGTACAGAGTACATGTTTTGATGTTTTAAAGGCATACGTAAGGCGGCAGAATTTTTAGTTAGTTAGTTTTATGAAATTAATTAATATGATATCTTCTTTGGCCTGGCTTCGCGGACGAAGATTTATGGAGGGGTAATGTACACATCAGCTGCAAGCTCGATTGTGGCTGACAAGTCCGATGCGGGTCAGGCAGACACTGTTGCAGCGGTTGCAAGGGAAATTTGGTTGGTTGGGTTTGGGTTTTGGGTTTTTCCTCCTTTGTCTTTTGTCAGTGAGGTGGGCTCTGCGGTCTTTTTCAAAGGAGATTGCTGCCCGTCAAACTGTGACGTGCAAAGATGCACGGTATGAGCGATACCAGCCCACTGGTGGTGATCAATGTGGCAGGCACCAAGAGATTTCTTTAGGCAGTCCTTGTACCTCTTGTTTGGTGCACCTCTGTCTCAGTGGCCAGTGGAAAGCTCGCCATATAACACGATCTTGGGAAGGCGATGGTCCTCCATTCTGGAGACGTGACCTACCCAGCGCAGTTGGATCTTCAGCAGCATGGATTCGATGCTGTCAGCCTCTGCAATCTCGAGTATTTCGATGTTCGTGATGAAGTCGCTCCAATGAATGTTGAGAATGGAGCAGAGACAATGCTGATGTAAGTGTTCTAGGAGCCATAGGTGATGCTGGTAGAATACCCATGATTCAGAGACGAACAGGAGTGTGGGTATGACAACAGCTCTGTATACGCTAAACTTTGTGAGGTTTTACAGTTGTTTGTTTTTACAGACTCTTTTGTGTAGTCTTCCAAAGGCGCTATTTGCCTTGGTGAGTCTGTTGTCTATCTCGTTGTCGATCCTTGCATTGCGATGAAATGGTGCAGCCGAGATAGGTAAACTGGTTGACCGTTTTAAGTTTTGTGTGCCCTATGGAGATGTGTGTGGGCTGGTAGTCATTGTGGAGAGCTGGCTGATGGAGGACCTCAGTTTTCTTCAGATCCAAAATGAGTGGTGGACTAGCGTCGCCAAACGAACCCAGATCAGCGCGGACATTGGCGAATTCAGGGGTTTTTATGAGGCTCCCAAGGCTGTGTACGGCCCCTCACCCCAAATGCAAAGCCCGCTGCGCAGCTCCTACGGCAAAGTCCTCCTCAGCAACAAGATCTCCATCCTCAACTGATGGTCATAACACTTCGAAACTCTTTTCAGTGTCAACCACACAGTGCAAGAACCCGCCCTGCTCCAGCTCCCTCAACAGCCTTTAAGGCTAGATCTGAATGAGGTCCTCTCCCTGGTAGAGACATATAAGCTATTGAACAACTGAAAAGTGGCAAGGCAGCAGGTATGGATGGAAGCCCCCCAGAGATCTGGAAGGCTGGCGGCAAAACGCTGCATGCCAAACTGCATCAGTTTTTCAAGCTCTGCTGGGACCAAGGAAAGCTGCCAGAGGACCTTCGTGATGTCATCATCATCACCCTGTACAAAAACAAAGGCGAGAAATCAGACTGATCAAACTACAGGGGAATCACGCTCATCTCCATTGCAGGCAGAATCTTCGCTAGAATTCTCCTAAATAGAATAATACCTAGTGTCGCCGAAAATGATCTCCCAGAATCACAGTGCGGCTTTCACACCACTGACATGGTGTTTTCCCTCAGACAGCTCCAATAAAAGTGCAGAGAACAAATCAAAGGACTCTACATCACCTTTGTTGACGTCACCAAAGCCCTCGACACCGTGAGTAGGAAATGGCTTTGGCAAATATTAGAGCACCTCGGATGCCCCACAAAGTTCCTCAACATGGTTATCCAACTGCACGAAAACCAACAAAGTTGGGTCATATACAGCAATGAGGTCTTTCAACCCTTCTCCATTAACAATGGCGTGAAGCTAGGCTGCGTTCTGTCACCAACCATCTTTTCAATCTTCTTCAGCATGATGCTGAAACAAGCCATGAAAGACCACAACAATGAAGACGCTGTTTACATCCGGTACCACACGGAAGGCAGTCTCTTCAATCTGAGGCGCCTGAAAGCTCACACCAAGACACAAGAGCAACTCATCCGTGAACTACTCTTTGCAGACGATGCCGCTTCAGTTGCCCGTTTAGACCCAGCTCTTCAGTGCTTGACATCCTGTTAATATGATATATAGTTTGGTTAATAATAACCTTTTCATCAGTTGTATTTCAGTTGAAAATATATCGTTTTATTTCTTCGGATTTGTGTTTTCGATGTGTAGAACAAAGGTGCACTTTCTAACATTCAATATGGGCATGTGCACACGTGAGAACTTTATAGAAAAATATTAAGTTTTTGGGAGAATTATTCAAGTTAGATATGCAACTTGATCCGTTGGTGTGTTTAATGGCTTATATGAATACAATAACGAAAGGTTTCGGATTGTAAAAAAAATCTCAAATTGCATTTATATGTTTAGGGCTGGCAGTAGCTACAGAATTTAAAGCTGCTACGTGGAAGAATTATGTTGAACTGAATATACAACGATTGCGTAATAAATTACAATGGTGCCCATATTTGGAGAGGAAAACAAAATTTGCGTAATAATTATCCTTTTTTGGTTAAAATGTGGGATTTATATCCGAAATGTATGTGTTTGAAAATAAACCAAAGGATTTTTCTGATGTAAATGGTTGGCATAACAAGCAGCAACCATTAAATTCCCAGTATAATTGCATTTTAATTTGCTCTGACGGGGTGAGTATATTCTAGATGGTGGGGTAGGTGGGGGTGCGGTGTACAATTTCGGGTTTTATTTTGTATGCATGCATTTGGTAACACTTATTAAAAAAATTAAAAAAAGAAACATATCGTTGTTTTTGCGGTATATAATTAACTTGATTAACTTGAACGCACACCGACAAAGGGCATGAAATTCAGATACAAAGCAAACTAATGCAGTAACCGAATTTAAATGGAACAATGCGGAACATACACCGACATCTGAATTCTACCCACGGCAATAATATACATGGCAAGTTTCATGTCCATTATCGATCACCAGCTTGAAAAATTCTTTCATAGGCCTGCGAGACTCAGAGGGAAAAAATAATTCTTAATAAGACAAACATCAGAATATCAGCAATGTAAAATTACGTCACGAACCCCCCCCCCCCTCTTAGTCAAGCGCAGGGGCAGGAGTTTGTGTGTGTGTGTGTGTGTGTGTGTGTGTGTGTGTGTGTGTGTGTGTGTGTGTGTGTGTGTGTGTGTGTGTGTGTGTGTGTGTGTGTGTGTGTGTGTGTGTGTGTGTGTTTGTGTGTGTGTGTGTGTGTGTGTGTATGTGTGTGTGTGTGTGAGTGTGCGTGCGCGTGCGTGCGTGTGCATGTGACAATAAGGTGTAATATCTTCTGACGATGATGAAAAATTCTTTGCAGCCTCATACGTTCATGAATGGATGCAAGAGCGTTAGTCCAGACCATGTTTGAAGGCGTGTAAATTGCGGAGGTTATTGGTAATGGAAATATCACGATAATCGAATAAGGACACAGTGCACGAGCCCATTAAATAGATGACGAACTCATCCTGGACAGGCTTCATTAGCATGCCATTGACTATATCTTTTGTGCATTTATTGCACAAACATGACAAGTTGATGCTGATCAACAGAATAATGAAGTCAAAGGATTAAATAAAGAAATTACAATGATTTATTCTCTCGCTTATTCAATGGTACACGGCCTGAATACATTTCTCGTTTAAAATACATCCAAGTTGTGTCTATAGAAACGGTTGAAGTTCGCAAATTTGAGGATTCAGTAATTGCAGCTATTGGCTGAACCTGGTTCCAGTGCTTGTGAAGTTGCTCAGCAACGTACTCCCAGTAAATAACAAGAAGCACATTTCACCGTCCAAACGCTGATAGGAATAAGAAGAATAATAACATTACCTGCAAGTAGACTCCATAAAAATGGGGGATATTTGAATAGACTAATATCAGAAGATTATCTGCTATCTAATGTATTCTTCAGGGTTTCACATTTCATTTATTGTCATGTTCATTAAATACATTAAAATCAACCCTTTGTTCACTCTCTAAAGATACAGCAAAAGAGATGAAGAATTCGTGTTGAATAAACCATGGAGACTGTTGAAGAGCTGAGACAAATTAGGAGAATGGGTAGAGAGGTGGTGAATGACATTAAATGTTGGAAAGACTGTGGTCATGCACATTTTTAGAATAAATTAAAGGGTACGCTATTTTGTAAATGGAGAGAAAATGTAACATTCTTAAATTCAAAAGGAGTCCTCGTGTTGCATGCCTGGAAGGTAAACATGCAGGTGTCACGAAGGCAAATTAAATCAAGGGATTTGTTTCTTGATGAAGAGTATATCTGAGTGCACAGTTGATGCCGATGCTTTACCAGGCACTGGTGAGAACAAAGATAGAAAATTGTGCGCAGTTTAAGGTTGGTCAGCTAAGAATCTCTGTGCTGAATTTAAAGAAAGTTCTGCAAAGGTTCACAGGGATTATTCTGGGAATGCACAATGAGCAAACGATGACTGTTTAACTGCTCCTGGCCTGCACTCCTTGAAATTTTGGAGGATGGGGTATCTAATTGAAAGATTTGGAATAGTGAAAAACACTGACCGAGTAGATTTTGAAAAGCATTTTATGCATGATAAGAGAGTAAAGGACAAGAGGCAGACAATCAGGCTTGTAGCGTGACTACCGAGAACAGAGATGTAAAGAATTTCCTTGAGCGAGAAAGTGGAGAATCTGTGGAAACTGTTGCCACGTGAGGTTGGGTAGGCCAGGTCATTAGCTTCATTTAAGGTCGGTTGATGGGTTTTCGATTGGTTAGTGTTTCAATGATTATAGTGAGAGTTCAAGGAGTGGAGCTGATTGGAACACAACGGATCATCTTATGATTAAACCTCTGTTCCGCCTTAGGCCCGATGTTTCTTGCCATCCATATTAAGAATTGCAATGACCATGTACTTGCATACCACATTTGCGGATGCCACCAAAGGGCTGGTACTTTAAATTGCCAAAAGTTCCTACAGAAACTTCATCACTGGAAGATGCTGACTAGGGAGATAGTAGATATTTGTGTTGTAGGGCGATAGTAGATATTTGTGTTGTAGGGCGATAGTAGATATTTGTGATAAGCACAGGGTTGTAATTATGGGAGATTTTAATTTTCCACATATAGATTGGGAAACACATTCTGTGAAAGGACTGGATAGGTTAGAGTTTGTGAAATGTGTGCAAGATAGTTTTTTTACAACAATATGTAGAGGTGCCGACCAGAGAAGGAGCAGTGTTAGATCTACTGTTGGCAAATGGGATGGGTCAAGTGACAGAAGTTAGTGTTGGCGAGCACTTCGGGTCCAGTGATCATAATGCCATCAGCTTCAATGTCATTATGAAAAGAGATAAGTCAGGGCCAAGGGTTGAGGTTTTTGATTGGGGAAAAGCTATATTTAAGGAGATGCGAAAGGACTTGCAGGGTGTGCATTGGGACAATTTGTTTTATGGGCAGGATGTAGTAGAGAGATGGAAATCTTTTAAAGATCAGATTTTGAGAGTGCAAAAGCTTTATGTTCCTGTTAGGTTAAAAGGAGGGGCAAAAGGTTTGAGAGAGCCGTGGTTTTCAAGGAATATTGGAAACTTGGTTCGATGAAAAAGGGAGGCGTACATTAGATATAAGAAGCATGGAGTTAAGGAGATGTTTGAAAGATACATTGAATGTAAGAGGAATCTTAAGTGAGGAATTAGGAAATCTAAAAGAAGGTACGAGGAAACTATGGCAAGCAGGGTGAAAAATAATCCAAAAGAGTTCTACAAATATTTTAAAGGTAAAAGGAAAGCTGGAGACAAAATTGGTCCCTTAGAGAATCAGAGCGGAAAACTGTGTGTGGAGCCTAGAGAAATGGGGGAGATATTGAACAGTTTCTTTTCTTCGGTATTCACTAAGGAGAAGGATATTGGGAGATGTGAGATAAAAAAAAAAGCAAATTGGGTAAATATGGGGAATATAGAGATTACAAAAGATGTAGTTTTAGGGCTTTTGAAGAATATAAAGGTGGATAAGTCTCCGGGACCAGACGGGATCTTCCCCAGGACATTGAGAGAAGTGAAGGAGGAAATATCAGAGGCTCTGGCGGTAATTTTCCAAATGTCATTAGATATGGGGATAGTGCCGGAGGATTGGCGCATTGCGCATGTTGTTCCGTTATTTAAAAAGGGTTCAAGGAGGAAGACTGGCAACTATTGGCCTGTAAGTTTGACGTCTATGGTAGGTAAATTAATGGAGAAAATTCTTAGAGATAGTACTTATAAACATCTGGATAGACAGGGTCTGATCAGGAGCACTCAACATGGATTTGTGGGAGGATGGTCATGTTTGACCAATCTGATTGAATTTTTTGAAGAGGTGACTAGGAATGTGGATGAGGGTAGCGCAGTGGATGTTGTCTATATGGACTTCAGTAAGGCCTTCGATAAGGTACCACATGGAAGGTTAGTTAGGAAGGTGAACATTGGCTGAAAGGGAGAGGCCAGAGAGTGGTAGTGGATGATTGTCTGTCAGGTTGGAGGCCAATGACCAGTGGTGTGCCTCAAGGATCTGTATTGGGCCCATTGTTGTTCGTTATATACATTAATGATCTAGATGATGGGGTGGTGAATTGGATTAGTAAATATGCAGACGATACTAAGATAGGTGGAATAGTGGATAATGAAGAAGGTTTTCAAGGATTGCAGAGGGATTTGGGCTGCTTAGAAAAGTGGGCTGAAAAATGGCAGATGGAATTTAATGCTGATAAGTGTGAGGTGATTCATTTTGGTAAGAAGAATCAGAACAGGACATACATTGTAAGTGGGAGAGCATTGATGAATACAGAAGAGCAGAAAGATTTAGGAATAACGGTACATCGTTCCCTGAAGGTATAAACTCACGTGAATAGGGTGGTGAAGAAGGCTTTTAGTATGCTGCTCTTTATCAATCATTGCATGGAATATAGGAGTTGGGAGTTGATGTTGAGATTGTATAAGGCATTGGTACGGCCTAATTTGGAGTTCTGTGTGCAGTTCTGGTGGCCTAATTATAGGAAGTATATAAACAGAGTGGAGAGAGTGGAGAGAAGGTTTACCAGAATGTTACCTGGGTTTAAGCATCTAGAGTATAGGGAGAGATTGGACAGATTAGGTCTTTATTCTTTAGAGCGTAGAAGGTTGAGAGGGGATTTGATAGAAGTATTTAAGATTATGAAAGGGATAGACAGAGTGGATGTGGATAGACTATTTCCGTTAAGAGGAGGAAAGATTAAAACAAGAGCACATGAGTTAAGAATTAAGGGGCAGAGGTTTAGAGGTAACATGAGGGGGAACTTCTTTACTCAGAGAGTGGTAGCCGTGTGGAATGAGCTTCTGGGAGAAATAGTGGCGGCAGAGTCAATTGTATTATTTAAGAAAAGGTTGGACAGGTATATGGATGAGAAGAAGATGGAGGGTTATGGGCATTGTGCAGGGAGGTGGGACTAGAGAGGGGTGTTTGGTTCGGTGCGGACTAGAAGGGCCTAATGGCCTGTTTCCGTGCTGTAATTGTTATGTTATGTTATGTTAATGGTGGATTGATAATTTGGATAAAATGTTCGATATCGTGAGGAAAGAAAGCAATATGAACAATTCTGATTTAGGCACGGTTATAAGAGTGACGTGATCAATGGGTGTACATACTTAGGAAATGTGTAGAATTCGAGATTAAATAGGCTTTTGGTTCATTAAGCTATAAAAAATTATTTTCGAAGTTGAGACGGATTGTTGAACTTACGTAAGATGTTGCTAAGACAATATATGGAGCAGTGTGTTCAGCTGAAGCTCGATTCATTTGTTTAGATAGTGTTCAATAACTCAGCAGTGGATCTGAATGATTACCAAAGGACAATAGGGAATTTTATCAAACCAGCTTTCAACGAACGTGCCCCACCAAATAATTCAGGAATTTTCGTAACCAGAAACCTCGGCTGATTATTCAAATCTTGAAACTTGCAAGAACCTGATCGCAGACCGGATAAGTAGTATGTGCCTTCCCTTAATGACTAGTGCCCTGTCATCGTGTGTATTAAGCTCCTTGGCGAAGAATCTCACCTGGATCTTTACCAACTGTTAAACAGCCAAGTCCAGCAGAACCACTACTTCCGATGAAGGCAGATGAAAGTTCATCTCCTACCCTCCATACTCATTACATTCTATGGAGGATGTAGTGAAATGGTCTTGTGCAACTGCATCACTCCCTGATTTGGAATTTGTACCATCTCAGATCCCAAGTCTCTGCAGAGGATAGTTAAGTCAGTGGAAAACATCAATGGGGACTCTTCCTATAGTGAGGTACATCACAACACACGATACAGGGAAAAGGCAATAAACATTGTGAAGGACATTACAAATCCCTCCTGAAATCTGATCTCACTTCTGTAATCTGGTAGGAGGTCCTGCAATACTAGACCAATAAAACAAATTATGTCCATGCCCCATATCCCATGATACCTTGACTAATTAGATACATATCAATTTTCCCTGTAAATTCCTTCAGTCATCCAACCTCTACAGTTGTATGTGGCAATGAATACCACAAATCCACTACCTTCTGGATTAATAGATTTCTCCTTATTTCGGTTATAAATTGGTACTTTTTAAGTTGTAAACTGTGCAAACGCCCTCCTTTCCTATCAGGGAAAATATCTTATTTAAATTTACTCTGTCCAATCCATTCATTATTAAAAATGTTTATATGAGCTCCATTCTTCTAATGAATAGAGTTCAATTATAGCTTTGTGCTCCTAATAGGTTATAGTTCTCATTCATAGAATCATTCTGATAAACTTCCACTGTACCCTCTCCAACATTGCTATATCTTCTCTAAGACATGGAACCAAAAGTTTCCCATGGCCCTCAAAATGATGTCTCACCAGTGCCCCATAGAGCCTATTCAACCCCTCTTTATTCTCATACACACTCCCCTTGGAAACGAATGCCAACATAGCATTCACCTTCTGAACGCTGATCCAACCTTGTGAACAACGTTAAGGTTATCCTGCACAAAGGCCCCAAATTTCTTTGTACTTCAGAGGTTTGAATGTTCTGCCTATCCAAATAATATTCCAACCAGGTATTTCCTCGTACAACATGCACAACCGTACATTTCCCAACGTTATCTCTCATCTTCCATTTCTTCACCCATTCTCCTACGCTGACCAAGTCTCGCTGCACGTTTTCAATTTTTTCTTCACTTCGTATTCTGCTACCTATCTTGGTGTTATCTGCAAACCTTGCCACAAAACTATTTAATCCACAATCTAACTCATCAAGATACATTCTAAAAGAAGTGCCAGCCATAACAACCCTTGAGGAACATCACTAGTGAAAAGAAATCAACGAGAATAGGATCCTTTTTTTCCCACCCTTTGCTTCCTGCCTATAAGCCAATCGTCTACACAGTCTATTATTTTACTGGTAATTCCATGTCCTCTCATCTAATTAAACAGCCTCTTAAGTGACACCTTAACAAAGGGCTTTGGAAAATCCAAATACACAACATCCACAGCCTCTCCCTCATCCATCTATTTGAGAATTAATAAAGAAAATCCATTATGTTGATCTGGTAGGATCTTACCTTTATTTCGGCTTGTACCTATCATGCCATGCACCTTGAAGTATTCGATAACGTCCTATTGAGGATCAATTCCGATAGCTTTCCAACTACAGAAATCAGACTAATAGGTCCATAAGGTTTTTTTTTTTTTCCTGCCTGCCTCCTTTCTTAAACAGTGGACATACATCTGTGTCCGTCCAATCATTGGGAACCATGCCTATTTCTAGTGAATTCTGGAAAATTAATTTCAATGCCTCCCCAATCTCCAAGACCACCTCTTTCAGAACCCAAGCGTGCACTTCATCCAGTACTGGAAACTTATATATTTTTAGAACATTCAGTTTACTAAACACTCTCTCTTTTGTAATCCTGAATGTACTTAATTGCATTCCCGGAGACCTTTGAATATCAGGTATCCTCCTCCAGAGTGAAGGCTGATGCAAAATATCCATTTGGTTCTCCTGCCATCTATTTATTTCCCATTATAATTTCTACAGCTCTATTTTAAAACGGCCCCATATCTATCCTTGTTTCCCTTACACTTTTTATACATTTGAATAAAGTCAGTATCCTTTTGCATGCTTTTTGACAATTTCCTTTGATAATTCATAATTCATATGTTCTTTCCAAATGATTTTTTCTGTCTCTTTTTAAATAATTTCCTTGTCGCCTGCTTGCAGTAGTTTCTACTACCCTTTTCCATTTGTTTTACATTTAACTTCTCTTGTTGTCATGTGTGCATCATTTTACCATTTGTAATATTCGTTTTCCTTGAAATGTATCATTCCTGTAGAAATTTCTTGTAGAAATTTAAATCAATTTTGTTCTGCCAGCTCCCCATCTAACTTTCTTTACCAGTCAACGAAGGCCAGTTCTTCTTTCAACCCACTCTAATACCCGATGTTCTACTGAATCACTGACACACCTGACCTCAATTTTCCCTTTCATATTGGGAACTAAACTCTATCATTTTCACATCACAACGTCTGAAGGACGCCACAGCCTTTAAATCCCTAATTATGCATCACGCGCAAAACCGCCGATCCTCCGGTGAGCCGATCGACCAGATGTTCCAAAAAGCCATCCTTTTGGCATTCTATAAATTATTTCCCCGGAGATCTGTACCTTCCTGAAATTCCCAATCCGCTTTAACATTAAAATTTTCCATATTTTTTTGACATTTTCCTTCTGACACGCTATTCTCATTTACAGTTGCATTTCCCTGCTGGTGTCTAGGATCCTGTATATTATAGCTAATAAGATCTTTTTACGCTATTTCTTATTTTTTATTTTAACCCATACGATTACCACATTTTCTGTCCCTATGTCCCTTCTTTCAAGTGATTTAACAGGATTGTTTGGCATCACGGCCAATCCACCCACTCTACTAACCTGTATATCTTTCAAATACATCGTGTAACGCTGTACATTCAGTTCCAAATCACATCCTTCATTTGTCCATGTTTTGGTGATGGCCAAAATGACATACTTTAACCATTGCATCTGCATAACTAGATTATCTACCTTATTCCTTATACTCCGTGCATTTAAGTACAATACCCAATGCACATTTCGCCCGATGTAACCTCCAGAACAAGGTACCAATGTGCACTCCAACATCCGCTAATGATGCTGGACAGTAAGTACCCCAGAATGACTGTTTCCATCAGGACAATTACGCCAGAATTTCATCTGGTCCAGATGGAGAACCTGAAATGATGTGCCGACCAACTGACCAATGTTTCCATGTGTACTTAACATTACACTCGACAGGGCGTGGTTCCCACATGTTTCAAACTGGCCTCAGTCTCACCGTTGCCCATAAAGAGTGTGATAACCCTGCCTAAACGATTATCAACCAGCGACTCTGACATTCACAGTGATGACGTGTTTGAAGAGGCTGGTGTTTAAATATATTAGTCTGAGTGGAACGTCTGCCTATCTCAACAACATGTCCACGCCAGCTGCCATGTCTCTGGCACTACACAAACACCTGTAGTAACTGACAGCAAAGAACCACAGTTCAGGATATTATTTATGAATAAAGATGACATTCAACTTCATCAAAACCTCAAGAAGGATCGGCAAACCTCAAATCCTGTACTCAACACCCCACTGTGTTATTTGATCCTGGCTGAAGGATGAGATATTCTCAAGGATAACGTTAAAATTTCCATGAGGTGCGCAATGGTTCTAAGGAGCTTCTAACCATCGTTCAGGTGCCGAAAAATTCTTCAGTATCTTGCCTCAATTATGGTCGACGAGTCTCACTTTTGTCCACCGGCATGAAGTTAGTCGAGAGTCTCATCATGGCCACATCAAGCTACAGATTCCCCATCCCCCTCACTGGACCTCGCATATTGATTTAAACGCTCTATAGATTATGCCATAGCCACCACCCTCCATTTAGCCTCACCTATCAGTAGAAATACACGTAGTTTATATTGTTTATGTTGTTTATAGACTTCACTTCAGCTTTCAACACAATCAGACCTCAGTAACTGATAGAGAGTTTGAGCACGCTGGGCCTAAAGATCTTCCACTGCAGTTGGATACTTGACATTCTGTCCGGGAGAACTTACATAATGTGGATCACTAATAGCATTTGAATATTATCCCTCTGTGCGTCCATCCACACCCCCACCCCGCCCGTGATGCGTGCTTCCTCCATTGTTGATCACTTTAATGACCATGACTGTGTAACCACACACACCTCACATCCCATCATATACGACTGTGGAGGGCTTTATTAAAAAGAACTATGAGTCAATAATCTGTATATGAATGTTAATTAAAGAAACGAGAATGTTATCCGCTTCAGGAGGGCCCGGAGGATCATTCTTCACTGACTAGTAATGGCTCCACCAATGAGTTCGTGCAATGTATCAAATTTCTCCATGTGGACTTGGCAGAGAATCTTACCTGGTCCTCAAAGCCACCTCCATTTCCATGATATCGCAACATCATCTCTTTATCCTCTAAAGGCTGAGAAAGTTCATCACACAACATCCATCCACTCTATATTTTACAGAGGATTCTGAGAAATAACATCAGCACCTGGGTTTGGAACTGTAATATCTCAGACCTTAGAACCCTCTGGAGGATTGTGGAGTCAGTGGAGAAGATAACTTGGGCCTCCCCTCTTACCATAATGGACATCTACAAGACAAGATTCATGTAGAAAGGAAATAATATTGTGAAGGACTTCAGGCACCCTTCTTGTAAAATTTATCCTTTTTTCCATCTGGAAGGAGGTACTGAACATGCGGGCCCACACATCCAGATTGTCCAACAACTTTGATCCCCAAACCATTAGGGTCATCAATTCATGGAACATATGTGTATGTTTCTGTCATGGTTTTGTTTTAATGTTTTTTTTTAAATGTGTTATAACATAATAGTTTATAATTTAACATGTTTAAGTCAATTTGCTCATTGTTCCTGCATCAAGGCTATCTCCTCATTTCTGGGCTATTAGTGGTTTTGGTATGAACGATAAAAAAAAGTTGACGACTTGACTTGTGTTTCCTTGCCTCCAGACCCCAAACAGAACAAATAGACAAAAGCATCTCCTTCCTAATATTAATCAGTAATGGAGCATCACAGGGTTGCGTATGTACCTCCATTTCTCTTTTCGCATTGCACCTATGACTGTGTGATTCAGAAAGTGAACACCATTTACATGTAATCTAACGATACCACAGTGGTGTGCTGTCTAAAACGGGATAATTATTCAACACACAGAAAGGATACAGAATCCTTTGCTGAACGTTATACAGATAGCAATACAAGACCCAATGTCTGCAATCAGAGAGCTGACTGTAGACCTCAGGAAGGAAAACCATTGGTGTAAGATCCAGTAATCATCAGTGGAGGAGAGAGTAAATTCACAGGGATCAGTATTTCGAAAGATCTTTAAGAACTCCACAGACCAATGTCATTGAGATGAAAGCTCGTTAGAGTTTCTACATCCTCATGACTTTGCCTAATTGTTCACGACATCGGAATCCTTGCTAAACTTACTTACGCAAACTGTGTGTGGAAAGTGTGGTGACTGGCTGCATGCTGTCTGGTACGGAGGCACAAATAGCTTTGAGAACATACCATGCCCATTTTAAAGTACACAGCCCAGTATATTATAGGCAAAACTCTCCCTAACATGGGTAAATTTCATGTGAAAATTTGCCGTTGGTCAGCACCAGAAATCAAATATCCACGCCAGCCAGCACACGTTCTGCACTCGCTATTGCCATTTGGAAAGAGGTATAGGTGCCACAAGACTCGCACCATCAGATTCAGTATCAGTGTCTCCTCCTCCACAATCACAACGTAAAACAACAGACTCGAATAAAGACTCATTTAATTACCGTTTGCAGGCGTTCATCAGTGAGATTCTATGTTTTTGCACAGTCAGTTTGTTTAAATATATTTCTTCCGTTGCTGTATATTTTGCTTGAGTACAATTTGCACTACCAATAGGTAGAAATTCTGCGTGGTCAGTAGGTCAAATAAAATATCTTAGGGTTGTTCGTATTCTGATAATAAATTTGTTTTATCAAAATTGAACTTTAAAATAATTCAATAATATGAATGAACTCAGTATTCTGCCCGGAGCAGTGGTAGCGTGAACCGGAAGTCATCGGATTTAATGAGGGAGGACCAAGACAATGGGAACCTGAGGGGAACTTCTTCACGCAATGGAGCGAGGAAGGTTGGGACAAGCTTCCAGAGGATTCAAGTGTGGCAGGTATCACTGCAACGGTGGATTAACATTTAGACAAAGATTCGTTGGTAGAATGTTTGGAGAGATCTGGGTTAATGGAACCATTTGGTCAGCATGGGCATCTTAAGCGGAAGGTCCTGTTTCCACGCTGCAGTGATCTAGAGGTTTCTGACTGGACTCCATCCAAACAGACGCATTTCATTCCAATACTGCTTCAGCTCGTTCTGGTCTCCGATTATGATGCCATCTACAAAATCCCATGACATTAGAATGTAGATATAGAAGGCTATTCAGCTAATGGATATGGTTCCATTGTTCCATTATGAGCCGATCCATTTTCCCATTCAGTCCACTCCCCTGCCTTATCCTCATACCTCTGATGGCCTGATTATTCAGATATAAATCCATCTCACCCACCGACCTGGCACCTCTGCCACCCGTGGTAGAAAATTCCACAGGGTCAACAATCACTTGCTAAAGGAATTCCACCGCATCTCACGAAGTTCCAAATGAAATTGGCCCAGTAATATTCGAAAAAGTTCTCCAGTTTGAAAAAAAATGAATCGGGGCGGCTTAGTGCACAGCTTTCTGCGCACCTGTTAAGGACGTTTTGCAACCAATCCCTACTGTTTACTGCCTTCAGGTTCGACAATCAGCACAACAATTGTACAGGCTGATGCCTGTTTGTCTGACAGATTTGTTGGGAATAATTCTCTTAAGGACGGAGCCCATAGCCAATAAATTGGTGTCCTGGGGAGAGTGCAGACTAAAAGATGGCATCTGCTGTGGACCTCTTGCGACAATCAGCAATCGACTGTAGTGCATCAATGGGGACAAAAGTGATTGATCAGCCTTTAAATTCACTTAATTATACAGGATAAGGTCATTGGGGCGCATCTGTCGGTATTTCAGGAATGTCGTTCTGGCGTCTGTGATGGTGACCTTGGGATATCTTCACAGTGTCTGACGGTGTCCCGTCTTGTCTCATTGGCCATCTGTCCAAAGCGAGAGGATAATTGCAGGCTCTTCATGGATGGATGAGCTGTTTACTATAATTCTTTCTGGCTTCCTGTTGTCACGCATGTCAGCATGTATCCCTCGCCACAATCGATAGGTGTCGGCAGTGTTCGCTTGGAACATGCTTTGTCATTGTTTCCTGTCGAATATGATACTCTGTCCAAGGTCACTCCTCGATATAAGGTATTGATCGCAATGACATGACTTGAAGGTTGCAATCCTTCAATTGATATTGAATTCATGGGTTTCAGGGGATCGTTCAAATTGTCAGATATCGGGGGCGTGGCAAGATGGCGGAGAGTTTAGAAGTGTAATCTTGACCACTCTGCCCAGAATTTTAAGTACCCGTTTTAACCCTTTGTTTTCAAGTTTAGACAATTTAAGTTTTAGTTTAAAGTATTATAAATTATTATGGCCACTAATGGTAAGAAGACTAAACCTCAAGTGCAGCAGAAGTTACATTTTCAAAGTGCTGAAGATTTGTGACCTAGACGACTTGATACAGCCCCAGGCCAAATCCCTTCACTATCTAACCCTCAAAGAATACCTGTGGGAGCTGAAAAAATGTCTATTACTCACCAAGTGAAAGATGGTGCTGCAATTACCCGTTCTCTGGAAGAAGGTGCGTGTTCCCAAGAAGTGGATCCCGATTTGGAAAGCCTTTCGATTTCAATGGAGAGAGCATGCAGGAACACGACTCCATTGTTGGAACAGCAGCAGGCAGCATTTCAATCTGAAGAAATCGCTTGTCCTCATGATTTGATGAAAATACAATAGGATGTGGGGGAAGGCCCGCGGTGACACCCAGAGGAAGTCGGGTGCCGTCGCTGGGAGTCCAGACCCGCAGTAAAACATTTAAAATGCCTTCTGTTGAGTTGCAGCAGGAGCTGCAGTTACCCTGTTCTGCCACGATGCCATAGAAGGCAGAATTTATCTTAACTGAATCACAGTGTTTGCAACTAAATGCTATTGTTCAAGCTGTTATGAAACCTTTGTTGACATTTCAAATGAATGAAATGGTTTGAATGAATGCTGGTATAAGTTCAGATTTAAATATGGTTAAGACACGTGTGGATGCATTTTATGAAGATTTTTTTTTTAATTCAGAATGCTTTTTGGACCATAAACAACGTGACTTCAAATGTAGAAAAAGTGTTGAATGTGGAAAAATCAGTAATAGAACTAGGAGAACATGAAAATGAGCTAGAAAGAAAAATAGACTACTTGGACAATCAAAGCAGAAGGAATAACGTGAAAATTGTTGATTTGCCAGAAAGTAAAGAAGGACAAAATTCTTTTCAGTTCTTTAACGACTGGATTGCTAAAATGTTAGGGCAAGCATTTCTCTCTGGGGGATTTGTACTGGAAAGAGCCCATAGAGCTTTAAGAAGAAAACCCACAGCTGTACAACCACCAAGACCAGTAATAATTCAATATTTGAGTTATTTGGATGGAGAAGCAATACTTCAACTTGCAGTGCAAATTGCGAGACAATGACAAGCCCCTTTATTGATTCAGAATAGCAGAGTCTTTTTTTTTAATCCTGATTTGAGTTAAGAGGTTATTCAATGTCGACATCGATTCTATCAAGTTAAAGAGGTTTTGTGCCGTAAAGGTTATAAGTCTACTTTTTGTAACCCTGCAGTGTTGAAGGTGTTCTATGGAGTCTAGCAATTTCGGTTTTTTTTGAAAATGATCGTGAAGCAATGGTTTTTGCTGATTCATTGCCAGATATAAGAGGAGAAATATGTAGTCCACCATTATCTCCTAAAGAAAAAATTGGTTGTCCTGGAAACGGAAGAAATGGCAGAAATGGGAAAAATGGGAATGGAAAGAGTCCATCTTCTTCTAAAATGGGATCTCCGAGATTGGAATCTTTTGGATGAAAATAAGAATATTCTTATTCTATTTTTTTTAGTTACTATGATATTTTGATGTTATTGAATGTTTGGCTGGTGATGGAGAGATACACTTTAAGTTATTTAATAGTCATCAGCCACTGGTGGGTAACCCACACCTAATTTTTGTTTAGGGGATTACTACCTTTTGGTATTTTTTTTGGGGGGGAGGAATTGTACTTTTATTTCTTTATTATTATTTTTATTTTAGTTAGTTTTTAATTCGTGATTTTTCTTTTCTATTGGAGGGCCTATATAGGTTGATTTGAGTTTTCATATAAAGATATTATTGGTATATAGTAATAATACAAGGTATGTCAAAGTTGGGCTTTCCTACTTTAAATGTTCGAGGATTGAACAGTCTGATTAAGCATAAGCGAGTCTTGGCGTATATTAAGAAATTGAAAATTGGTATTGATTTTTGACAAGAAACAAATCTGAATGTGAAGGAAAGCCTCAAATTAAAAAGGGACAGGGTTGGACATGTATATTCTCCTTCATTTAATTCTAGAGCTAAATGTTTAGCAATTTTGACGTGTAAAAATTTATCTTTTGAATTACAATCAATGGAGGAAAAGGCAGGATGAATTCTTAAATTGAATTGTAAGAATTTTAGTGAATTTTGGACTTTGCTTAATATTTATGCCCCAAATGCAGATGATGAAATATTTATTTCAAATGCATTTCTATGTTTGGGACAGGCTAATGAACATATTCTAGTTGGTGGTAATTTGAATTGTGTCTTGGAACCTTTGTTAGATAAATCTCCGAAGAAAGGTAAGAAATCCAAGATGGAGAATCAGGTCCAAGCATTGAAAGATCTCAATTTAGTAGATATTTTGAGACGTCTTAATCCGACAGAGAAAGATATTTCCTTTTATTCATATTTTCATGAATCGTTTTCAAGGATTGACTTCTTTTTAGTATCAGTACATTTACAAGGGAAAATACAGCAAGTGGAAATAAAAGTAGGTTTATTTCAGATCACTCCTTGTTATATTTTACATATGCAACTTCTGAGAAAATTCAAACGTCTTATCGTTGGAGGTTTAATACAATGTTGTTAAAAACATGGAATTCATTGATTTTTTGAAAAATGCAAATTAAATGTATTTAAGGAAAATTCTAATTCTGTTCAAAGTACATTTGTATTATGGGATGCTATGAAAGCCTATTTGAGAGTATATGGTTTTCATGAATCGCTATACTTCCAAAATAAAATAAAATAGATTAAATCAATGTATTGAATTAGAGAAAAAAAGATTGATGAGTTAGAAAAATAATTTCAGAAAGATGCTACAGAAGATCAGAAAATAGAATTATGTAGGTTGAAATTGGAATATAATACTTTGCAATCTTATCAATTTGAATGCGAGATGAATTGGTCGAAACAACGGTATTACGAATGGGGAGAGAATGCACATATGTTATTAGCGTGGCAATTAAAGAAATAACAGAAATCGAGGACTATTAATACTGTTAGTCGTAATTCTCATTACAGAAACCTCGTGAGATTAATGATGAATTTTATTCATTTTATACAAAGTTATATACATCTGAAGGAGAACAAGGAACTAGATCGATTGATTTTTTTTTTAATCACAGTTAAATTTACCGATATTAGAGGATGCAGATATACAGGCCTTAGAAGTACCATTTACTGATTCAGAAATTAAAATGGCTATGCTGGAAATGCCGAATGGTAAATCACCAGGTGACTATGGATTTTCGGTTGAATTTTATAAATTATTTTATGTTGATTTATCTACAGTGTTTGGGAATGTATTACTTCAAGTTGGACGACATCATGAATTACCTGAGTATTTTTCTAGTGCTTTAATTACAGTAATTCCAAACAAAACATAGAGATCCTTGAAAGTATATTAATATAGACCAATTTCGTTGTTAAATGTAGATTATAAAATAATAGCTAAAGTATTAGCGAATAGATTGTCTAAATTTTTACCCAAGTTTGATTCGTATTGATCAAACAGGTTTTATAAAGAATAGATGTGCTTCAGATAACATTTTGAACGTGATTAGTTTAATTAATAGATTCCAACAATCTTCAGGTCACCCGATGGTGATATCCTTAGAAGCAGAAAAAAAAAACATTTGATCGAGTTGAATGGAATATTTTGTTTAAAGTTTTGTAGAAATTTAAGTTTGGTCCTTCTTTTATAGGTTGGATTAGGCTTTATATAGCAAACCATTAGCTAGAGTATTGACGAATGGTTTCATTACAGAATCTTTTAAGTTAACTCGATGAACTCAAAGATTGTCCTTTATCACCAGCTTTGTTTGCACTAGTGATTGAACCTTTAGCATAGGTGATAAGACAAAATACACACATACAAGGTATTAAACTTTTAGATGAGGAGTATAAAATTAATTTATTTGCTTATGATGTATTTAGTAAACCCAGTTCAGTCACTTTTACGTTTACCACATTTTTAAAATTATTATGAAGCATCCCAACTCAAATTTATTAGTTCATTGATGGATTTGGTATGGCCTCCTTGTTGGGCTAAAACTGAGATGGCAAGAATTTCTGAATTTGAAATACATATTTTTTTGTTTAGATGGGATGTAAATGTTTTATAACAATATAATATGCCTATATTCCTCAATATAATATTTTATATTTTATAACAATATAATATGCCCAAAGTTCCTCAACATGATTATCCAACTGCACGAAAACCAACCAGGTCGGGTCAGATACAGCAATGAGCTCTCTGAACCCTTCTCCATTAACAATGGCGTGAAGCAAGGCTGTGTTCTCGCACCAACCCTCTTTTCAATCTTCTTCAGCATGATGCTGAACCAAGCCATGAAAGACCCCAACAATGAAGACGCTGTTTACATCCGGTACCGCACGGATGGCAGTCTCTTCAATCTGAGGCGCCTGCAAGCTCACACCAAGACACAAGAGAAACTTGTCCGTGAACTACTCTTTGCAGATGATGCCGCTTTAGTTGCCCATTCAGAGCCAGCTCTTCAGCGCTTGACGTCCTGCTTTGCGGAAACTGCCAAAATGTTTGGCCTGGAAGTCAGCCTGAAGAAAACTGAGGTCCTCCATCAGCCAGCTCCCCACCATGACTATCAGCCCCCCCACATCTCCATCGGGCACACAAAACTCAAAACGGTCAACCAGTTTACCTATCTCGGCTGCACCATTTCATCAGATGCAAGGATCGACAATGAGATAGACAACAGACTCGCCAAGGCAAATAGCGCCTTTGGAAGACTACACAAAAGAGTCTGGAAAAACAACCAACTGAAAAACCTCACAAAGATAAGCGTATACAGAGCCGTTGTCATACCCACACTCCTGTTCGGCTCCGAATCATGGGTCCTCTACCGGCACCACCTACGGCTCCTAGAGCGCTTCCACCAGCATTGTCTCCGCTCCATCCTCAACATCCATTGGAGCGCTTACACCCCTAACGTCGAAGTACTCGAGATGGCAGAGGTCGACAGCATCGAGTCCACGCTGCTGAAGATCCAGCTGCGCTGGATGGGTCACGTCTCCAGAATGGAGGACCATCGCCTTCCCAAGATCGTATTATATGGCGAGCTCTCCACTGGCCACCGTGACAGAGGTGCACCAAAGAAAAGCTACAAGGACTGCCTAAAGAAATCTCTTGGTGCCTGCCACATTGACCACCGCCAGTGGGCTGATAACGCCTCAAACCGTGCATCTTGGCGCCTCACAGTTTGGCGGGCAGCAACCTCCTTTGAAGAAGACCGCAGAGCCCACCTCACTGACAAAAGGCAAAGGAGGAAAAACCCAACACCCAACCCCAACCAACCAATTTTCCCTTGCAACCGCTGCAATCGTGTCTGCCTGTCCCGCATCGGACTTGTCAGCCACAAACGAGCCTGCAGCTGACGTGAACTTTTTACCCCCTCCATAAATCTTCGTCCGCGAAGCCAAGCCAAAGAAGAAGAATATGCCTATACTAAAACATTTAATAAAGTTGTGGATAAAGAAAAATTAAATGACAGGCTCTATGTGTAAATTATCGGTGTGACCTCCATTGCACAATTATCAACTTATTTGTTTTTCAATACAAAATCAAAGTTTACTGCAGTGGAGATTTAAAGGTGCAAAAAAAATGGGGAAATTGCTTTAAAAAGGGTGAGTTTTTATCTTTTAATCAGATGAGAGAAGGTTTTGGTATTGATAATAACTCTTTATTTCTTTATTATCAAATTCGATCTTTGGTAAAATGAATGTTTGGTATAGATATGATTTTACCTAAAATGACTAAATTTGACACTTTTCTTATGAAAGTAACAGAGAAGGGTAATATTTCATCTATGTATCAAATATTACAGGATGGTATGGACAAAAATGGTTTGAATAGATCTAAAATTAAATGGGAAGTGGATATTGGTTTTATTTTTTTCTGAAGATGATTGGTCATATATCTGTTATCATTTTGTAACTAAATTGATAAATGTACGCTATGCAATTATTAATACAATTTTGTTACATCGATTATATTGGACACCTGAAAATGTAAAAAAAATATATGGTTTTCATGAATCAGATTTGTGTTTTAGATGTGGTGATACGGTTGGAACTCCTTCTCATGATGTTTGGTTATGTTTACATATACAATCTTTTTGCAAGAAAATTCAATCGTTTTTAGAATACCTGTATAAAAATAAAATAATTTTAGATCCAACAGTAATTTTATTGGGTAGTTTGCAACCTTTGAAATGTTTGGGATAAAATAAGTTTCAGCTTGATTTGTATATTTAGCTTTGTCCGTAGCAAACAAAAATGTATTGCTAGCACTTGAAAATATAGAAATATGATCGATATTAATAGATGGCATAATGAGCTGAAATATTGTTTAATAATTAAAAAAAAACTACGTATGTTTCACGTGTTAATTATATTTTTTTATTAATAAGTGGCTGTTAGGCTCAGAATATTTACATTTCAATTAATATTGATTCGATTTTAATATGTATATTTACATTTTTCTTTAAAATTCCTTTTTTTTTATGGCTCTCCATAGGAGATGTGGCTGAAGAAGGGTTCTTTTCTTTTCTTTTTCTCCTTTTTTTCTATATATAAATAAACGTTCATGTTTATGTTTAACTTGCAGCATATGTCTTATATTAGTTCTTTTTGAACTAATAAATATTTTTTTAAAAAAGTTTGCTAGATATGATATGTAATCTCCATCACATCTGTTGACGGATTCTATGACGATTAGTTCAGGTTGGCTGCAGAGATATTGAATGTTGTTCAATCAGCCAACTCATTGCATCTCCAGCCTTAGACCAGCTGCATGTGGCTCACTTTACGGATCCCCGCGTATCAGCTTCTACTAATATTAATGGGGAGGATAGCAGCCCGGCTGTCCTTTATTCCAAATCGTGGAGGAGTAATGGGTTGAGGTGTGGCTGACGTTGTGGATCTGTAGTAGTGGACGGGTGTTGCTGCATCACTGAAGGGACAAAAGGTGGGCTGATGATATTACGGTAACATGTTCCTGGAGTAGGTATAGTCGAGTCTCGGTTGTGAAGGGAAGGGGTTCTGTGTACTATAGCGGGGTCAGGCCCAACTTATTAGATGAGCCAGACATGGGTAATGAGTGGTCGAGGCTCTTTACCAATAAGCCGGGTTCTGTACAATGCAATTTCAGGAAATTTACAGAGTAGTGAAGCTGTAAAATAGATACTTTAGAAAATTATAAAAGGTCGTTGTGGAAATTGTACCCATATCTGCAAAAGTCATGAGTGCTCTGCTCGTCAGGAATTAAATATGGATGCATAAGGAGATAAAAGTTTTGTTCGCCTCCTTTATTCATAATTGGTATGGAGAGAAAATAAAGGTAGCTTTCAGTTTCGAGTTAGACCGACAACAGGGAGGCTGGCCCTTAGACCCAAAATTTGCATCATAGCCTATATTATCCAGTTTCCCTGGGCTCATCGATGTACTGCGTGAACTAATTTGTTTTGCAGCCTTTGCAACATTCCAGTCGGTTTCATTCTTGGTCTTGTATCTCTTGGTTTCTTCCTCGACTTGTCCAAGACGAACGTGCTGGACAGAGAGCAGTACGCCAATGTCAGCATGAAAACCAGTGTGCTGGTAAATGCCAGCGTTAAGTCCACTCGACTCCCCGTGTCACATATATTCCTCGTGTCCACCTTTTCTCTGCTAATTACGAACTACTCTGCCTCTGTCTCTGCCTGTCTCTCTCTCTAACACACATTCTCCTTTCTCTCTCTCTGTCTCTGTCTGTCTCTTTCTTCCTCTCTCCGTTCCTCCCCATCCCCTGTTTCTCTGTGACTCTCCCTCTCTCTCCCTCTATCCCCTCTCACTCTTGTCGCAACTCCTTCTCTCTGTCAATTCGTCCATCTCTCTCTCTCTCTCTCTCTCTCTCTCTCACTCTCTCTCTCTCTCTCTCTCTCTCTCTCTCTCTCTCTCTCTCTCTCTCTCTCTCACACACACACACACACACACACACACACACACACACACACACAATCTCACTCACTGATATATTAAAATAATTATGGCAGAACTGTAATATTGAATGTTTCTAATTCTGTGAATACCAGTTCTTTCGGTGGATCACACAAAATTACTACATCCAAACCTTCGTCCTCGTGAGACACTTTTTGTTGTGCAGTATTGTGAGCTACCTTCGCAATGCCTCACAAAGATCCTCTCTCTATAAAGAGTGGCAGAGACTGAGCTCGTGTTTCACAGATTGCCTTTGTTCAGTTTACAAATGGATCGGATTACATTTGGCCCAATCAGAAGTTTACACGCTACGTTGTTACCCACTACAGTTACTGATAAGTACAAATTGCATTGATACATATGATTGACAGCCTCTCGTCAGACCTACTCGTTGATTGGTTCAGAGTAAATTCCTATCCTTCGTCGTCGTGGTAATTGGTCACTTTGAATTGCCTTGCCCTCTTTACTGGAATGCTGTAAAACCTAGCTCTATGTTCTTACTTGCTGTTGACCCATTCCTTCCTCATTCTCCCTTTTGTGATTTTATCACAACTCCCTATGCGATCCTGGTGGTTTATAAGAGACATATCCCAACAAAGAGATCATTGCACACTCACCCCTGACCCACCTTTTCTCCACTTCCTTGCTTCCTATGTCCCTTGCTCCTCTATATTTCCCAGCCCCCGACACTCATCTCCCCAATGCTCCAGCTCTATCTGTACCTTCATCTTCCTCCCCTGTCTCAATCCCTACTGATTCCATCTTTCATAGGGGCAGTTGGGCTGACCCAACTAAATAAAACATTTTCTTAATCAATGGCAACAAGCAACATCCAGTCAAGAGGAAAATTACTAATACTTCTACCTCAAGCATCACCATCTTAGTAAACCACGAACACCAAAGGCCAAAGTGTGCGCGCAACCAATTTAAAAAAAATGGTGGCCTTAGCCAGAATTCTCCTTTAATGCTTGCTGTAGAGTCTTAGTTTAATTTATAGCCAGAGTGAAGAAGCCAGTTAGAACGATGTTGTTGGGAATAAAGGTACAACATTGCTTGCCACACATGACACAGACACTCCCTTCTTTAGCCATTAACCATTCGAAAGCCTTTTGATTCTGCCATGTCATTTTTTCTGGTTGCATCATTCTGTTCTCCCAGGGCACTAAATGCACCATTGGAATAATTGATAATCTCTGTTGGTATAAATGCATTCTGCATTCTTCTCAATTCCAATTATTGGAAGTAAGACTTCCCATCCTGCAGTTATCTACTTCCTGGCCTTGTTATCATTTGGTATGCCCCGGGGATTGTCCAATAACGTCTAATCTTATAATGGGGTCCAAGTATAATTGCGTTTTACTCTATTATGTGGTATCACTTCAGGGGTTATTATTACTTCGTGCAAAAGCATTAATCGCACACATCTCCCTGCCCAATTATAAGGGGGAAAATCCATTAAACCTCCTCCACAGTCCCACCAGACATCTGTTAAAGGATTTAATATGGACTCCATAATATCGGGGGCGAAGGTGGCATCTTCCCGCGCTGATTTGTACCCACTTAGCCCAATCCTAAAATTATCCTGTAAGCATTAAAAGTGACTTCACAAGGGCCTTTGAATTCTCAAACCTTATAAATACCATCTCATAACATTCATGCGGAGCACCATAAGCCCTTATTACCCCTTCTGATGGATTCTGAGTATGGTTTATTGTAGTCCAGGAATCAGTAGAATTGCAATTAACCATCCTTTTCCCGATCGATAATTTGACGAATGTTTCCATAGTCAGCTGATTGATAAAACATACACAACCTGAGCCTGTTTGTTTGTTTATTTTTAATCCTTCCCATTCTCGTTCCATTCCACCAACGACAGGATGTAAAGTTATATGGTACTGGGACGTTTAACATAAGTGGGTTCACCACGGATTAAACATAACAGTCTAATCGGGAAACAAGTGGAGTGGTGTAAATCGCCAACCTATACCAGATATTTCTCTCCACTTGATTTAAGGTGAAGTCTCCCTTTCTGGTTGTTATGGTTCATATAGTTTCTTCAAGAAATATTGTCAATGGGCATCCAATCTAAATCCACTTTATAATTCTTTGTTCTGCTCATCTTCACCTGTTAAGGAACAAATCATTCAAAATATAAATTTTACGTTTCCAATATTAACCCCTCCCTCTCCTTCTTTAGTTGTCTGAGGCAACTGACTTACAATGATGCAAGCGCACCCAAGAATATTTTTCCTGAAACCTTTACTGCTTGGAGTGGTGAGGTGGACTAAATTGGGTCCTTCCCATTGAGGGTCCATAGAACCTCTCACACAAATTTAATCGTAACAAGATGACCAGGGTGAATAATAGCTCTTGTTTGTAAAGGCTCCAGTGGTTGGAAATCAGCTCTCATACGAGAGGCAGCTTTCGGAATTGCGTGTGTCAGGGCCATGATATAGGTAACCGTATCATGATACAATGTTGCATAATACAAGTGATTGAGCTGTTTCAGTATACCACAGGATTTTAACTCACACTTGATTTGATTGTTCTTTAACCGAAATGAAACCTTCATTAATGAATGATTTTAAAATATCCCTTATTTTCTCACTCTGAACACAAGAAGTCAGTATCACCCCTTTCTCTTTCTTCCCTTTCCATACAGGAAAATATGCTATAATATGTCTTGGCTTCTTACAATACTAGCAAATAACCTTCGAAAAATTTTCCTTTACCCATTTCTCTTCCTCTCTTCCTTTAACCTCACTTCTAGATTTTGTTTCTACTCCACTTGGATTGTCAGCAGTATCCCTTTGAAAGGTTTTCCCTGGTGTCCACTTAAGCTTTTGGGTTGAAGAATATTCCTCTGCGAATTTTGCAAACACTTGCCAAGTTTTTATATTTTTCTCTGCCCAGTACACTTGAATATCATCAGGAATATAATTTGTAATCTCCTTAATCAGAATAATTTCCCTCAATAAATCAATGTAATTTTCTACTTTCATTGAGGCACACCATCAATCAAAACCAACAACGTTCTTATAAGCAAACTCCAGGTAGGATTGGATTGCTGTATTTTTTAACCTCCTGAACTTTTGTCTATAAGCCCCTGGGACTAGTTCATAAGATCGAAATATATCCTGCTTTATAAATTGGTATCAGCTGCTTGTTGTACATTGAGACATGTATACACCAGTTGGGCTTTTCATTTAGCAGCACTTTGAAGCAGAAGTGACCACTGGTCTGGTGGTGATTTTAAAGTTACAGCAACTTCCCCAACATGATGAAAATACTGGTCTATTTCAGCTTCCTCAAATGGAGGAACTAACCTCATTCTCTACTGACTAAAACCCTTTCCTCCTGACCACCATGTCGGTTTTCGGCTTCATCCTCACTTTGTGTAAGGGCCTGTTTCAATTGAACTAGTTCTAGCTCATGTTTCCATTCTTTCTCTATCTCTTCCCTTGTGACTACTCTTTCCTCCTTTGCAGCTACCTTTTTGTCAATTTCATCCTGCCTTACTGCTGGTTTCATGATGGCTGGCCAGTCAATTCCTGGGATTCCACTTGATAAGTAGGCCTCAATTTTCAGTACTCTTAAAAGGAAGTTTCTTCTGAATCTGTGCTTTTTGTTTCTTTGTATTAGCAGCCACTGTAGCCCTTTAGCATTCAGATAAGTTCAGAACAGATTTGCAAGAAATATTAAAAAAAAATAATTCGGGTATTTATTAGTCCAACTGGGGGAAGCCGGAATTACACTTCTTCTTCTTTCATCATTAGGCCATACCCACTGGAACCCAATTTCTGACTCCAAATGTGGATTCCGGTACTTTTTGGTGGACTTTATGTAACGACGTTACCGACACTTTCGTCTTGGTCAGATTTTCTTTAACCTACAGAATTGTGAGTTATCTGCACAGAGCCTTCCAGAGATGCTCTCTCTTTTAAAGGTGGCAGAGACTTACCTCATGTTTCACAGCTCTTTCCTTTGACTTGCTCACACATTGGCAGAGTGACATTTGTTCCAAATAAAAGTTCACACAGTACATTCTTACACATGCAGTTGCTACTAAGTACAAATTCCATTGCTACACATGATTGACAGCCTATTATTAGACCTGCTCGTTTAATTGGTTCATTTTAAATTCCTACAGTTGGTCATCATGCTAATTAGTCCTCTTGAATTGCCATGCCCGCCTTACTAGAATGCGGCAAAACCTAGCTAAAGTATCACTAGCTGTTAAATTTCTTCCTTCTGAACTTCCCCTAGAACTGGTTCCACTCCCCAGGATTCAGAAGGTCTTCTTCATCATCACTGTCCAAGTGGTTAAATCAGAATTACTATTCTGCTTTTGCAACTCTGACTAGCAAGTATTCTATTCTCGGTGACACAGGGAACATGACATGATCTTGATCTTTAATTGCTTCTTCAGTCTTCATCTGAGCATATTTCAAAGCGAGCATAGTCTGAACATGGTGAATGAAAATAGAAATAAAACAAAATATAATCGAAAGGCTGCAATTCTGAAATAAAATCGGAAAATGTTGAATAAACGTGAAAATACGTAGAAGTGAGGAAGGAAGGGGTTAACAGCAAGTAAGAACAAAGAGCTAAATTTTAAAACATTTTAGGAAGGCGGGCAAGGCAACTGAAAAGTTCCAATGAGCATGACGACCAACTATAGGAATTTACTCAGAAACAACCAACGAACTGGACTAATAAGTGGATGTCTATCGTATGTAGCGATGGAATTTGTACTTAGTAGTAACTGCATTGAGGTAGGAACGTATTGTGTGAACTTTTGATTGGGCCATATGTAACACCACCCATGTGTAAACTGAACAAAGGCAACATGAGAAACACAAGCTCAGTCTCTGCCAGTCTTTATAGAGAGAGTATCTTTGTGAGGCTTTGTGTAGATAACTCAAAATTCTGCAGAATTAAGAGTCTGATCAGTACGAAATGTTGGGTTTAGTCATTTAGTGTGATTCACCGAAAGAACCATAATCGATATTTTGTTGTCAGAAATTGGATTCCAAAGGCTCTGCAGATATTTTGTAGACAGAAATAAGTGGAGTGGCTCTGTGCAGACCAGGGATTTGGCCAGCGAAGTAAGTATAATTTTTTATCTTCCCCGTTTTCCCTACTATGAACGAACAGTCTCTGCGTCATTCTGTGGCCGGGGACTGTGTGACCCAACAAAATTTACTGGTGGAAAACGAAAGGTCAGACATGAAATAAGAGTTCACGGAAATCGGCGGTCTTGGGCCATGGTTGAATAGGACTACCGGGAGCTCAGATAAGGTCAGGGATCTTAATGGGTAATTTTTTTGGGATCAATGAGTGAACGGGGTTCACCAACGCTGACAATGTGTGAGAAATGTCCGGAAGATGTGAAGACTATATATAATGTTTCGGGGGGGGGCGGGGCGGGGAGAGGCTTTAAATAAGACAAAAGGAAAAAAAATTGAGGGCATTTAGGAGGTACATTGGATGATGAACTAAAGACGCACAGCAGTTTATTTGGATTCATGTATCAAATGAGAAAGCAAGGAATATAATAGGAAAACGGCACCAACTGGCACAAGAAAGAAAAGCGAGAGATCAGCTTGCAAGTGGGCAGACTAACCCCATAAAGCTGGGAATACCACTGATAGAAGGGGCGTAAATAAAACCTGCGGAGGTCCTCCAGAAAAAAAAATGTACATATAGAGAAGAAACGGAATGGAAAGATCAGGAAAAAAAAGCAAAGGCGAAAGGCGGGCAGGAAAACCTCCACTATCAGACAATCAACAAAGACTACATAGTCAGAAGGAAGCACTAAGGGTGAGTGAGGAAGGAGAATAGAGTGACCCCTTGGATGATGTAGGATAGACTCCGAGTAGTCCTCGGGGGCGCCCTTACGGACAATCATCAGCATATCATCCGTCTGTATCAAGACCCCAGCAGCGGTCCCCTCGGCACCAACAGTACCCAAAGTATTTTCGGATCGTGTTAGTGCTCGATCCCGCAGCCATGATAAATCAGCTGGCCACTTTAACAAAGAAGTTAAGATTTGAAGAAAGTCTGTAGAAAACTTTAGAAGGTTTTGTTTAAAAAAAATGTTTGTCTGCTGAAGCCTCAGTGATGTCAGAAGTCTGGAAGGACAGCAGTTGACCTAAGAAAACTCTGCAGAATAACGTAAGATATCAGTCTACCGGCAAGGGAAATTCGCTGGAAGACCAGCAGAAATGAATAGAGATGTTACTGAAAACATTGATAACGCAACCAGTTTGTGCTGAATACTAAAGAACACAAAACTAAGACAGCCAGGAATATTCTTAAAGGGGCCACACAAGATAGAAATTAGTTTACAGTTCAATGAATAAGACAGATTGCAGTGTAAAGATGGAGAAGAGATTGTCTCTTCGTCCTAGAGACCTCAAGCAAACATCTTCTCTCAGAGATATCTTATTGTGAGGTGAGCCTACAAGGCAGATGGAGAAGGCTTGATGAAAGGTTGGAGTCAGTGATCAGAGAAGACGTGGCTTCAACTGCCAGGTGGGAAGACGCTATTAAGGTACTGCCGTCTTGACTCAAATGCATGGCGACTCCTTTCGACTTCGACCAACTGACCTCTTCTCCACAAAGATGGAGCCATCAATGCAGGGCCTTTCACATTGCACTCAGATCTTTGCAGCTATATTTTTATCCCTTCAACTCACTGCCAACCTAACACTCCAACAGCAAATAATACATTATACAGAACATTCGGTGACAGCATTGCTGGGAAAGCTGCAGACGCAACATTTCACCATTGCGAGTCAGAATAAATGTGAGGTAGCACTGCTTAATAATCCTCAAATATCCTTCCACAGGGAAACAACGATAAATACAATTACCTTTCTGATGCACCCTCCAGAGGAGATGGAGGAGCCGAAGCATGGCTGTTTACAGACTGTCCAACTTGCAGTATCGCCTCGGCAGGACCTGACTGTCCACCCATTGGAAGACCCTTATCTGTCCATCAGCACTGTCAAAAATGGTACATTCAGCAGGGACAACAAATTCTCTACTTTAGTGTCTATGTTATGTAAGGAATTAATTCCTCTTTTTGGTGTTACTTGTCTCCTTAGATCAGATAATGTTTCGCATATCATTGCTGCTATTAACCGCGAGACTTGTAATACTTTTGGAATGAAACAACAGTTACATGGTGCCTATCACCCACGCTGATTATATGACAGAACGCACAGATCAGACCCTTAAGACAAAACTGGAATAGCTCTGCAAGCAGACAAAAGGAATATGGGTTACAATGCTCCTTCTGGCCCTTTTCCAGGTTCATATGGAACTGGCATCCCGCCAAGGGTTGACACCTGTGGAAATAATCGTGAAAACGATTACCCCGTATCATGATTGTTCTGCCCTCCCTGTTACCTTGCAAATATTGGTGAAGCCATTATCTAATGAAAGGAGAAACGACTAAGCACCTTTTTTCATGAAACATATTATATTAAAAGGTGCTAACTTCCTCTGGAACACAACTTTTTTTCAACGAGAAAATTAAAATGCTGCAAAACCTGACTACACTATCACTAGCTGTTAACACTTTCCTTTCTCAGGTGCTCGCATGAAATGACTGACTTCAAATAGAGTCTTGTTGGTTCATTCTTTAATCTGAAGATTGCGTTACTTTCATTCACGGCTATTACTGAAATGCCATTCAGGAGTCAGGGAAAACATCCACCGAACGAACAGCTACAATACAATCTTTTTTTATCCTGATCCGTAGCATTCTGAATAATGTTACACCAATCATAAAAGACCACAACATTTAATATCCAATAGTTAGTTCCTCTCATAAGCAAAGTATCTCAAAGTTAATATGCATGATGTATAATATTTTTCAATCAAAAGACCGCTGCTTATAAATATCGGTATCTAGTGTCTCGTATATGCGATGTTTCAGGGTACTAATCAGTGCAGGTGCAGATCAACAAATGCTTTTATGTCTCTCAGATGCTGCTGCGACATTCATTGCTCTGTCATATTTTGTGTGTTTGTGCTTGTTACTTATTTATTTCCTCTGCTATTGTCCCATCATGTTGCAAAGACCGACTATATCGTCGAAGCCCCTAGCTCCACGTACAGTTTAGCAAACTTCCTCATTTCCCCCATGTTGTAATTTTATCACCACATACACAAGTTCGCAAAACGATAACTGCCACGGCACCTCCTGGGGTACCCTAGGTCCACTCCTGGAGGCTCAGCATCAAACGGAACCTGATAGGGACCTCCTGCTGGTATCTCCCTCAGTGATTTCAATGTCGTTCCCTATGCCTCCGGAATGGCTCATACCCTAACGCTCTTGTCACTATTTAATGCTATGTACACTACAATACTCACTCCACGGACCCAGCAGTGGCCTTATAGGAAGGCAGTCCTATTTCTCCACAACGCTGAAACTTTTCTGCTACAATTTCTGTCTGAATTTGCTTTACCCTCTCATCCATGCTCCACTGTTCTTCTTTATCTCCGTTCGTTCTTGACAGCATCATGGGGACAGCTCGATTACTTTTAGCCAAAAACATCCTCCTTACAAATTGTAGCAGGCAGAACCCTACAAGTAATAGTATAAAGTTAACAAAATACATTCATACCTTATGCACTTTCAACTACGTACAGATTCCTTTACTATAGAAGATTAACAGCCTCCTATCAGACCTGCTCGTTGATTGGTTCAGAGTAAATTCCGATAGTTAGACGTTGTGTTAATTCATCCCTTTGAATTGCCTTGTCCGCCTTACTAGAATGCTGCAAAATCTGGCTTATATCACCGGTTTTTAACCCCTTCCTTCCTCACTACTTATTTCCCTTGCTGCAAATAACAACACATGAATCCCTTCAGCCCAATTTTTTCCATTCTCTAGACAATAAATTCTCATCATATTTTGAAAAGTAAATGATTTTTTTCCAAATGTCCGTGAGTTTCAGGATGGTACTGAGATGAAGTGATTTGTTTTATCCCAGACAAAACGTTATATCCTTCACCGCTCTGTGTATCTTTAGTTAATAGCTATTATTTGTCGAAAATATCAAAATTGTGTTGTCATGTATTGGAAACCAAACAAAAACTTTACTTCCTCTCTAAAATTCCTCACTTTAGCTTTCCTGTCAAATAAACGCTTCATTTTACCCTGAGCCATTGTTAAAATTTTCTTGAGCCAAAGTCCATACTTTTTGTAAACTATGCTTAAATTAAGCAACATCATTCAGCAAATCCAACTGCACATCCTCATTAAACCCCTGCTCTTTATCAACATCAAAGCCCCTCTAACCTGATGTCCAAACACAATTACAAAAGGGCTGAAAACTAATGAATCCAACACAGCCTCCCATGCTCGTCAATATTCCCCATCCTCCGACACTCAGCTTTCCAAACTCCAGTTCTATCTGAGCCTGAATCTCCTTCTAATCCCATTATCCAGTCACGGCCCCCACTGATAACATTTTTGCAGCACCATAGAGGCGGCCTGGCTGACTGAAGTAAACAAAAAAACTTTCTTAAACAGTGGCTCCAAGCAACAATCCGTCAGGACGAGAATTATTAATACTACAACTGCAACCATCACAATCTTGGTAAACCACGAAACCCAAATACCAATATTCGCATGCAACCATTTCAAAATACGTGACCATAGCCAGCATTGCCCTTAATACTTGCCGAATATTCTTAAATTTATTCATAGCCCAAGTGAGGAAGCCATTTGGAGCGGTGTTAGGAATAAAGTTATAACATTCCTTGTAAAACATAACGCAGACACTTCCTTCTTTAGCCATTAACCAGTCCAAAGCCTGTCGATTCTGCCATGTTGTCTTGCTTGTCGCATCAACTAACTCGCCTAGGACATTCAATGCATCATTGGAATAACTGATAAATCTCTGTTGGATATAATAAATATAGTTAATCCATTTAGCATTATGAGATACTCCAATTTCTGGGATGAAAGCCTCAAAACCAGCAGCTATCTCATTTGTTGCCTTACAATAATTGGGTAGGCTGCGCGGGTAACTTATGGCATATATAAGTATTCTAGGATCCCCAAGCTATTCTCGTCTAGTTCAGTGATAAGGAGTCAAGTCTGAAGTAATCAATATCGGACGCATTAACATTACCCGTGCACATTTGCCTATCCAATTATACGGGAGAGTATCTCTAAGTTCCTCTTCCCAATCCCACCATAGGTCTGCCAGAGTTTCCTCTCGGGATTTCCAAATATTAAAAGAAGGATGTGGCTATTTACTGTACCCTATTTGTTTTGATTTTCCCATTCCTCTAAGCCCTTGAAACATCAAAAGTGGTTTCGCACATGCACACAAAGTGTCCGACCTTGGACGTAGCACTATCATTTCATAGATAACGCTTCCTGATGCGAGAATTGTGTTCTGAGGAGGAGGGGTGACATTGAATGTAGCCCAAGGATGCATCCATTTGCATTTCCACATTACGGTTGTTATGTTATAATATCTAGAAACTTTATGGATCATGCAATACCATGGGCACAGTGCCGATGTCTCTGAGATATTCATCCACTCCTGTCGAGTCTTTTTTTATAAGAGGCTGGGACGTTTTTTTAATGGGGGAATAGCCATAGCGTAAACATAACAATCTGATCTTCCCACTAAGGCAGCTGTACAGCACCTATTCATCTGCAGTTTCGAAGTAATTTCTGCTTCTTCCATCACATTATCAGTGCTCTTGAATAGGGTCGTGATCATGCATCCAGCAAGCCACAGAATCCGAATCTTCTTCATCCTAAATTATTCGAAAGAGAACAAAAATCACAATAATATTTAGTCTAACATTTCTAATACTACAGCTTATTATTACATATTTCTGCTTTATCCCTCATTATCTAACAGAGCACTGTAATATGTAATACTGTAGTTGCTAACCTGGTACAGTAATTATACAAAATTTGTAATGGTACATTATTCACCTATAACTGTATAGATGTGAAATTACTCACATGATTCCATCTTGGCTCCATCATCCCCCCTTTCGTTGGCAGAGTCAACTAATTTAAAATGATGGAGATGGATCCAGGAGTTTCTACCCCCACAATTATTGCAATCGGTGTGTTGAGAAGGGCCAAATGTGGGGAATTCCATTGCGATAATATGGAGCCCCTGACCCAAATGCAAATCATCACAAAAGACCCTGGGCGTTTGTGAGATGGTAAGTCTAATGTGGAGGTCGTTTCAAAAGCTGCTCACACTCAAGGTGGTCAATGGCAAAGGGCGCAAATTAATGCTAGAATATGAGTAGTAATTTCAGAACTCATGTGGTGGAGGGTGTTTACATATTTAGTGGTAATTTGGAGCTATCGTTGTATTTTGTATTTTTGCTGTGTGCCAGATATATTTTCGATGTAATGTCTAACACAAATTTTCAAACTATTAATGATAAAGATTTAATCACCCAATAATAAGGAAGCGTGTATGAGCTTATATTAAGAAAATGAAAGTGGATATTGCTTTTTATTACAAGAAACACATTTGACAGAAAAAGAACATATACAATTGATTAGGGACTGGGTTGGCCAAGTTTGTTTAATCTTCTTTTAATTCCAAAGTGTATGGAGTTGCAATTTTAATTCTGTAACGGCGCCTGCACGGCTACTGCAATAACACACACAACCATACGGATTGAGCTCAGTGAGCAGACTAGTTTATTGCAGGCAGCTGGGCTGTACTGAAGCTCCTAGCCCGGACATGGCTGAGAACTGCGTTGGAGGGCGATGACGTCACCCTGGAGTCACGTCGTCCCCAACGGAGTGTTTCTGAGCCCCTTAGGAGGAGGAAGGGAAACCTCCGACAGCGCCATTTGGCCGACTGTCCAGCCGCTTGGTGAGCTGCCACAAAGCACCCCCTCCCCACAACCGACCCATTGTCGGGCGGCCTCACTTCCTGGGCTTGGCAACAACCACGGGCTCGGTGGGATCCATGTGCTCTGGCTTCAATCTGTCAAACGTGAACAGCTCCCGCCTGCCGCCCATATCCAGCTTGAACGTTGAGACCCTGTATGCTGCACTTATGGTCGCTGCAGAGGAGCCACGGTCAGTCCCCACTGAACAAAAACGTATTCTGTGGAAAGCAGTTCGCAAGGAACGTGAGATGTGTGGCAGCCATGCCTGGGCAGCGGTGAGGTCTCGAAGGAGTCCAAGCGTGCCCTCAGGTGAGGAAGTAGTCCATGCGGCGACCGTTGGGGTTTGTGAGGTCCGTTGAGAAACTCACAGAGTAGTGCCAGCGGTGCACTGTTGACCAGCTCCACTGATGATGCCTGCAGATCTTCCTTGGGAGTGGAGCAGATGCCGAGGAGTACCCAAAGCAGTTCCTCTATCCAATCATGACCAATTAGGCAGGCCATGAGCGCCTACTTAAGGAAATGGTGCAGACGTTCGACCAGTCCATTGGCCTACAGGTTGGTAGGCTGTTGTGTGGAGTAGCTGGATCCCAACCTGTTGGTGAGGATGGTCAAGAGCATAGATGTGAACTGGCACCCCAATCGCTGATCAGGTGAGCCATGATGCTAAACCAAGTGACCCAGCCATGCAGCAGAGCTCGGGAACAGGAAGCATTGGAGGCATCTGGCATCGGGACTGACTTGTGCCAGTGTGCGGTTCTGTCCACCACCATAAACAGGTAACTGTTGCCCTAGTAAACGTGTAAGGTCCTGTTGATGTCCACCTGAATGTGGCTGAACCGTTTCCAGTCGTGCTTGAACTCTTTTACGTGTGCCCTGCTGTGCCTGTGCATCATGGACATCTGGCAATGGGGAATGTTGTGGCCCAGCCCGCGATCTGCTTCTGCAACCCATGCCATATGAACCGTTCTGTCACCATCTGGACCGTTAACTTGTGGACGGATGTGAAAGTTCGTGGATGTGGTGGAAGACTTGCCTGTGGCACTGCTGGGGAACCACTGGCCACGTGGTGTTCAAGGAGATATCACAAAGGATGGTGCTTTCGCTGCTCAGAGTCGGGAGGTCTCGCAACTGCATCTCAGTGATGGCAGTCTTGAAGGCTCTCATCCCCTGATAAGCTTCTGGTTCCCGGGCGAGCTGGTTGAAGTCGAGGTCAGGCAGCAGCATGCAGTTCACCACTCACAAGCATGGGAAAACACATTTCCTTCCCATCTTGTGCCGAATGTCGGTGGTAAACTTCAACACAAAGGAGATGTGATGCTGCTGGTGGGTCGACGAGGGATCCTTTGACAGCGCAAGCACCTGGATGAGGGTAATGTGGTGGAGAAAATGGTAAAAGTCCTCACCTCCAAAAAATATCAGAGATGTCGAACTGCCAGGTACATGCCCAGTAGCTCCGGGTCGAAGATATGATTGTTGTGTTCTGGTGAGCCGGGCAGGTGGCTACAGAATGCGAGTAGCTTCTAATGTCCATTCACCTGCTGGTCCAGGAAGGCAACGACGGCTGTGGCAGAGTCATGGAATAAGAGTGTCATATTCAGATCGTTATGTGGGTGGGCGTGCATGGATGCCTTCACGAGGGCGTCCTTAATGACCTCGAAATCAGTGCAGTCTTCTGGGTTCCAAGCAAGTGTCTTGTGCTTGGCTGTGATGAGGGCGATCAGTGGATGCATGATGCGTGCAGCTCCTGGGATGAAGCAGTTCTAAAAGATGAGAATACCTGCGAACACCTGCAGCCTCTGAGGCTGTACAGTTGTGGGAACTCCCTTATATTGGCAACGTTCACAGCAGCAGACGTGGCTGCTTTGATCATGATGGTATAGCCCAGGAACTGCACAGACTCTCTCCTGAACTAGCACTTGGCCATGTTGATGGTAAGGCCGAAGTTGGCCAGCTTGGAGAAAAGAGCACGTAGGTGGGCCTTGTGTTGCACCAGGTCCTTGCTGACCACGAGGATGTCAGCCAAATAAATAAAGACGAAATCCAAGTCGCTGCCCATTGAGTCCATGAGGCGATAGAAGGTCTGAACGGCATTCCTGACACCGAGCAGCTTGTGCAGGAACTCGAACAAGCCAAAGGAAGTGATGATGGTCGTCTTGGGTATGTCCTCAGGGTACACCGTGATCTGATGATATCCGTGCACCAGGTCAACCTTGGAGAAAACACTCGCACGTGAAGGTTGCCCATAAAGTTCTGGATGTGAGGGATAGGGTAACAATCAGGAAAGGTTGCCCTGTTGAGCTATCGATAGTCTCCGCAGGCATGCCCGCCGCCGGAAGCATTCGGGAGCAGATGGAGTGGCAATGCCCACGGGCTGTCAGACCCCCGAATGATGCCCAGCTCCAACAGGTGCGAAAACTCTTCCTTCTCTACCTGGAACTTTGCAGTCGTGCGCCGGCGTGGCCTGGCGTGAACCAGCGGCCCTGGGTGGGGATATGGTGGAACACCCCGCGGCAGTTGATACTTTTGGCTGAGAAATGTCGGGAACTCGTCCAGGATCCGGAGAACTCGTCTTTGGGCGTGCAGACTGTGGCCATATGTGGTTGCTCCGAGCGGGAGTCGTCGAGGCGAATGGCCTCGAATGTACAGGCGTCCACAATGCAGCTACCACGAAAACCATGTGTGAGAAGGAAGTCTGCACCCAGGATGGCAGTCGGGAGGGACGAGACGGTGAATCTCCACACAAAATTCCATTGGCCAATCTGGAAGTGGACTGTCTTGTCTTCTTTCATCCATATTGCCTCGGGCTGGCTGTATGGTGGGGAGGTTAACGAGGTTGGATCCAGCATTCGATGGTCATGGCAGTGATTATGCTGATCTGGCATGCAGTGTCAACGAGGAACTGCCGGCCACTGACTGAGTCCCACAGGTAAAGAAGCCTGTGACCGTTGGCAGCCATTGCAACCATTATCTGCGGCCAGCCTGGTCGTTTCCTTGGAATGAGAAGAGCTGACGACTCTTCCGAGCCTTGGCTCCCCAGCTCTGGTTGTAGATGCAGAGGCCTGAAGCGGATGCTGTGGCCTTGCCTATGCTCCTGGGGGCACCTGCAGTGGCCGAGTGCTCTACCGCCACATTAGAGATGGTCTTGTTGTGGACGTGCCCATGTCCCATAACCTGCTGAACAACTGAGCCTTCCGGGAATCGTGTGAGTCATAGATCTTGAGCCCTCTAGGCGACTTTCCTCGTGTCCGTGAAGCTCTCCTAGACCAGCAGCGGCCGGATGTCCCTGGACATGTGTTCAAGGAAGAAGCACCCGGTGAATGGGCAGTTGGTGTGCTCATCCATGAGCGCCAACATCTCGACCATCACTTATACCAGCGACCTTTCCCACAGGTCATCGAGGTGGAGCATTGAAGTAGCATGCTGGTGTCTTGATAGTCTGAGGGACCCGGTAAGCACTCGCTTGATGGTCTCGTACTTCTCTTCGGCGGGTGAGTGCTGAACAAGTGGCAGCACACGTCTGACGGCGGGCTTGATCCTGGGAAGTGACCACATTGTAGAATTTGGTTGTGTCAGATGCAATCTGGGGGAGGTGAAACTGGGCCTCCACGTGGCCGAAACCGGTCTCCAGCTGCTGAAACCAAAATTTAGGTATTTTTACGGTCAATGGACTGATCTTAGGTTCACTCATGATGGGTGAAAGGACGTTTGAACAAGTCCGCGTCACCAAATGTATCAGCAGCTACAGTGCTCCTGAAATCTTTGGCTTGGCTTCGCGGACGAAGATTTATGGAGGGGGTAAAAAGTCCACGTCAGCTGCAGGCTCGTTTGTGGCTGACAAGTCCGATGCGGGACAGGCAGACAAGATTGCAGCGGTTGCAGGGGAAAATTGGTTGGTTGGGGATGGGTGTTGGGTTTTTCCTCCTTTGCCTTTTCAGTGAGGTAGGCTCTGCGGTCTTCTGCAAAGGAGGTTGCTGCCCGCCAAACTGTGAGGCGCCAAGATGCATGGTTTGAGGCGATATCAGCCCACTGGCGGTGGTCAATGTGGCAGGCACCAAGAGATTTCTTTAGGCAGTCCTTGTACCTTTTCTTTGGTGCACCTCATAACACAGGCAAGAAGACCGGTTGTGCTCAGTGAGCAGACTAGTTTATTGCAGGCTGCTGGGCTGCACGTATACTCCCAGTCTGGACCTGGGTGAGAACCGTGCTGGAGAGCACTGACGTTGCCCGCATGTCATGTGGTCCCCAAATGCGGGTTTGTGAGCCCCATGCTGGGAGGAAGGGAAACCCTTTACTGCAACATTTTGGCCACTGCTCCGCCACGTGGCTTACAAGAGGGACCAGTTCGCCTGACTAGTGGTGAGCCGCCATAATTCATTTTTTTTTCATTGTATTCAATATTGGAAAAGAAGGGTAGGCTAAGATATTTTTTTCTGAATAATGTAAGTTGTTAAATGTTTATGCTACTAATGTAGATGATGAGAAGTTTATTACTGAAGCTTTTTTGGGATTGAATTAGTCAAATTATTATATTTTGTTGGCATCATATTTTAACTGTTATTTAGAACCTTTATTGGATAAATCCCAAAAGTCTGTAAGAAAATTAAAGATGGCGGATCATTTGGTGGAATTTATGATAGACTTAAATTTGGTGGACAGTAGGAGAAGGACGAATCCGACTGAGAATTTTGCTTTGTTTTATTCTGATTGACATGAATATTTTAAAGAATTTATTTATTTATTTTATCTGAACAATTGCAGGTGAACATAGTTAGTGATGATTCATAAGTCGAATGTTGTCACTTTTATTGATTTCATGTGTCAGTTTCGAAGTGGTTCCAACTAATTATAGATGGAGATTTAATATAGTGTTGTTGAAACAGTCGGAATTTATTACTTTTATTAGAATTAAACTAATACATTTTTACAATTAAATGAGAAATCAGTGCAAAGTACATTCGTTTAATGGGATGCGTTAAGATCATGTTTAAGAGGTCAAATGATGAATTATACTTCCAAAGTTAGAAAAAAATGGCAGATATAATAGGATTTAGGGAGACATTACAAATATGAAGAAAACTTTGCATTGGAATGTTTCTGAGGATAAAAAGGTACAGTTATCTAATTTGAAAATGCATAATGATACTTTACAAACGTAATAATATGAGAAGTTAATAAAAAAAAAAGATCTAAAGAGCGGAGCTGGGAGAACGAGCTCATAAAGTTTTAGCTTTGCAATGAAATCGGAACAAGCTTCTAGGACAATGCCCAATCTATTAGACAAAACGTTAATATTAAATGTATGACAGCTGTGGAAGATGAATGTAAAATTAATCTATTTGTGGATGATGTGTTAAGTTATCTAACAAGTCCTAAAAATATTTCGTCTATTTACAGACATGATTTGAACAATATGGAAACAAATTCTGTGTATAAAATTAATTGAGATTAGAGGGGAATATTATCCATTTCAGCTGATGATTTTGCTGACGATAAACAGAATACCCAGTTTCGTTGGTCTGAAAATGTAATATATTTAGGAGTCTTAATAAATGTGGATGATTGTCAGTTATATCAGTTGAATTATTTGCCATTATGATGAAAAAAAAAGCAGATTTGAAGAACGTGAAAGATTTACCTTTAATGTTAATAGGAAGGTTGAATGGTATTTAGATTAATCTGTTTCCACGAATGCAGTATATTGTTCAGTCTATTCCTCATTTTTTTTTACCAACGTATTTGTTTAAAGAATTTGATGCGGTTGTTCGTTTATTAGTTTGGAAGGATAAATTATCTAGAATTTAATTGTAAAAATTCACTTGCAAATACACTTCAGGTGAACTTCAGTTTCCAAATTTTCAAAATTATTATGAGAGTCCTCAATTAAAATTTATTAACAAATTTTACACACAGAACAAATTTAAATATGAGCTAGAGTTTAATTAACACATCTTTCAGACAATGATGCTAATGCCTTTATATGTAAATGGAGACCAAATCTTTAGAAAACTTTTAATGACCCTGTATTTAAACATTTAATGGAAAATTGGTATAAGAGAGATAGTATAATTGGAGCAAAGTGTAAAATTACAGGTCGGACTCCGAGATATAGAAATAGGATTATATAATTTTCAATGGATAGTTGTTATTTAAAGGAAAGAGATTTAACTTGTATTCGAAGGATAAATGGTTTCTTTGAGAAAGGAGTTTTTCTTTCATTTTTTTCAATTACAAGGAAAAAAAATCATATTAACTGCATTAACCATTTGTTTATTATCAAATACGAGGATTTGTACAAGGAAATGTTCATCAGTATATTAAATTTTCTAATTTGTCCAGATTTGAAAAATTAATTACTGAACCATTTAAAAATATATATCATAAATGTGTAGTTTGTTTCAAGAGAAGATGAAAAAACTTGGTGTTTTTGAACATAAAGTAAATGGGAGAAGGAGTTAAAACTTATTTTATTGGACGAGGATTGGTTAAAGAAATGTGAAAATGCGTTAACTAAGTTGATTAATGTAAGATATAATTTAGTTAATTATAATTTTGTACATCAATTATATTGGACACCGGACATTTTGAAAATATATTGTTTTAGGGACTCAGATTTATGTTTCTGGTGTGGAATACAAAAAGGGACATTTTTACATTTGGGTTGTTTATGTGAAAAGGAGCATAATTTTTTATCAAAACGTTCTGGACGTTTTGACAAAAAATTCATTTATTACTTGATACAATATTATATTTATTGGGATTTATGACGAAAGTTAGGGATTGAAATTGAACAAATTTCAAATTGATTTTATTCGTTTAACTTTGCCTATTGCAACGAAATGTATAACAATAACCTGTAAAGATGATTTAGAGATTAGTATTCAATTATATATCAATTTAGAAAAAAATTATTATATAGGTTTGATAATAATTATTCTTTTTTTACTGAAATGTGGTATTCTCATTTAAATTATATTGATCTTAGATATGATAATTAAGATATTTTCATTATTCTTTATATCTGTTACGTTCAGTCAATTTTAAATTTTGTATAAGGCTCCATTAGCATGTATAAGTAGGGGTAGTTTGTGTTTTTAGGGGTCGGGGAGGCGGGTGGTGTTGAGGTCATTTATTATTTTACTAATTTAAGACTGTATTTTACTAATGTATTTTAAACAGGTTTTTTTATTGTATTATCCGTTTTAATTGTATTATCTTTTTAAAAGCTTATAAAGTTTAAATAAAAACGCATGCACCATGCTCCAGAATTTTTTGTCTTTCCTCATACTCCCACAAATATATTACATCTGTATCGACATATATGTGATTTTTTTTTATTACACCCCAAAAAGATTGGGAAAATAGGAAAAGCTAAAAGATCGTGTTCTGTTCCCATCAGCTCATCACAGGTAATGTGAGCGCAATGGCATTGGTGCAGACGAGATAGGCCTGTTGGTTGGCTGGTTTTGGTATTATTTACCAGAGATAGGGGAAAGTTGCCCTAACGGGATGAATAGAAAATTATCATAGGCATAGGCCAGGCATAAAAACAATGCTTTTATTCCGATGGCGGGAGTATTAAAGACAAGAGGACTGCAGAACAAATAAAGGTATGAAGATTTAGCAGAGACACTGGGGTCAAGTTTTGTTACAGAGCCCTGTGGATTACTGAAAAGCCTTGTCAAGTTTGGTTGTAGAGGTGAGAACAATCATGACATTGAAAACACACGTTTTCAGGTAAATATATAATGGAAAAATAGAGACTTATGTTAAAGTGAGGTGTTTCAACATGTTTATATGTATCAACACATCATCGTGGCTGAAGGGGGTGTGGCACAAAATGATGTGGGGTTAGACAGAAAATTCTGATTCTCTTCGAAAAGTTGAAAGAAGATTCAATAAACTTAGCAAAAATAGAAGAAAAACGGATTGGAATACCAGAAGAACATTTGACAATGGGAACAAAATTATATTTAAAAAAAACAGATGTTACAGTACAAAAAAATGAGTAAGTAAAACACCAAGGTAAGAAAGTAGGTAGTAGGCCTACCATGAGGAATGATTCAGGAGCTGTTTGTTACACGCTTCTTTGAAATTGGAGGCAAGACCTCCGATCCAAATGTCTGCAATTATTTTCGGCTGGAAATAGACAATTAATAAAAAATTGTTATAATACGTTTGCCGTAAATTGATCCCACCGACAAAGCACAGGGTGCAATATTATAGCTCATAACATAAATTGTATTTTCCACCAACTACTTGCAGTTCTTTCCTATTCTGACCAATTCTACAGTAGATGAGAAGCCTCGACAAATTTGAGTCTTGTAGTATATGTGTGCAGTAATTCCCAAGTTTGGGTGTGGACAGACCCAGTCAAGATGATCGAATTTGCTCCAAAATTGCTCTAAATCGCAAACGAGGAAGTAGCGGTAGAAAATACGAAAGTACCCTTCTTTTAATTCTTTTAAGGATGCATCTATTCTCTTCCATCACCCCGTTGTAATTCTTCCAGAACTGAGAAATATAGAGCTCCTCTTTTTTTTCTAAGCGTTGTTCCCCCTCTATATAAAATGAAACGAAATTTACCAATTTCTCTTGTCGGCCAGATTAAACCAAGTTATCTTTGGCTGCTTTAGAAAGATAAATGGAAATGCAATATCACCATCATACAGCCTCCACGTAGCATGTCGAATGATCTTCTTTTTCTAATTTTCCTGTTATGTTCATAATATCACGTGTAGTATCAAGAACAAATAACAACACCTTTCCTGAGTGTTTCGTGTGAGTGAAAACACAAGCCATCGATAGGACCAGTTTCATAAATTTTGTGTACATGTTTTTTTTCTCTATATTTCCAACATAATTATACAGTACACTGAACAACCCTTCGGATTCCCCGTCAAAGACTCATTACTTATATCCAATCACGATCATCTATGCTTCGCAGAGGAGATGGTGCATAATTTCTGCCAAATGACTTTAATATCATGGTTCATTTGATATCCATCTTATTTGGAATATGTGGCATGCCAAAGGCATTAATGCATTACCTTACTGAACGATTAAAAGTTGGTTATATATTTTTACTTTTGATATATAAAATGTAAACTTTGATCGAATGTTTCTCCAATATGGTGTTATTTTCTTCAATCAGGTATGTAAAGATATACGTGTTTCACAACTTTCAATTAGACACTTTTATCATCTCTCCAAGTTGATGTTATATTGTGATTTTATATATTCTCTTCAGTTATTAAAATATTTTCCTTTGAAATATTTCGTCCCATAATTGCACAATTTATCACGCATCAACCTTCAAAGTATCTTGGAATATGACAATTCTAAGGGACATAAATAAGGACTTGGACTTATCTTGCCCCACATCAATTTGCTGATGGTCTGACCATATGCATGTAAACCCTTGATTGACATATTGTGCCACGCAGGAAAATTATAGGAACATTTTAGATCATAGTCTTGTAAGAGAAATAACACTGTCGGTGCTTTACACTTCTTGGATTCAACATAGGTTTCCACTTCAAATTTGAATAACTAATGGTCCGACCATTAGAAATGTTACAACTGTCATGATAGTTTTATATATGGAGATGTTGATGTACTGCCTTATTGACTAACACAGCAATGAAGTGCGAAATAGCTTGGAGTTTGTCAACTGTGATGTATGGAAGTTTTCAAAATCAATATATAAAGGTTCCAATTAGAGAGTGATCAATAGAGGATCTAAATCTGGAAACGAGACAGGGCAGGTGACAGACGTGTGTGCAAGGGACCACTTTAGCTAAGCTGTTAGATCCAAAATAATTATGTAGAGGGATTTATCTAGGCTGCGGCTTGCGATTCTAACCATGAGAATGTCCACATTTGCAGAAATAATAGATGAATTATAACATGTGGAATGTGATAAGTGGTTTTCCACTATGGATGACGAGGTACGTGAAAGAACTTTAAAGCTCTCTCCTCATACTCCCGCAAATATATTACATCTGTATCGATGTATATGCGATCTTTTTATTACACCCCAAAAAGATAGGAAAAATAGGAAAAGCTAAAAGATCGTGTTCTGTTCCCATCAGTTTGAACCTCGTAGATAGCAGCTCATGAGGTAACAGCCTTCATTAATTGCTAATAAACCTTTTAATGTTCAATGCACCCATACACATTTCACAAACTTACTTTACACCTTTCACTTGTTATCATGGTTAGAATGATGTGTAAACAACTTCAACATGGCTGCGCGATATGGCAAGTCTGGGAAGAAAGAGGAAGAAGTCTCAACCGCTGTGGAATCCATCTCTACAGCTGTAGAATGTTTCAGTGAAGTAAAGAATACATTCGGGATGGAAAAGAATTTAAAACATCAATCATCCAGTTTGTTAGCATATTGGATAACCAATGGACCATTATTGAAATTCACGACTGGACAGTTAAAGAACTTGAATGATTAGTTGAATTTCTCCAAGCTCAACTTAAAGACTTAAAAATGAATTAGGAAGGTCTAATGCAGTGTGACTGAAAAACATCTATGGTTACAATTTGGGATAAAAATTATAATTTGTCGTGTTCTGCATTTATTTTAAATATTTTGCTATGTTTATGCTATTTGTTATTAATATCTTGTATACAGAAATTATGTTAAATCCAAAAATATTTTAAAAAGAAAGAAATACCTGGTTAGATGCACAGCATTTCCTGACCAAACACCTCGTGGAGAACCGACAACGAACTGGGTAAATTACCCAAACTCAGCTTCTTCCTTAGATCAGAGGAATTTGACTGGTATGTCAGATATAATTATATATAAATATATAACTATTTCTACCATAATAAAATATAAAATAAATATCATCTAGGATAATCATCATAAACGCAAGAAATCCATTGATATAAAAGAACAAAAACAAAAACAAATACTAATAAAACCCTTCTTCTATCGAGGTTTACAAGAGAAGTACAAAGATGGATCATGTCGCAACCTCTAGAGGATGGATAGATCAGCACAAGAGCACACAAATCATCTGAATCTACAAATTATAGTAGTTGTCTAGCAATGGGCCACATATATGTTCAAACTGAATATTTGTTTAAATTTTAAATATAATACCTGATATTTTATAAATTTAGATATGCCATTACATCATGCAGCCACTGTTCATGGGCGGATGAGAATTCATGTTTCCATTTTATTAAATCTGCTCATCTGGCGATCAATGTGTTATAAGATAAAGTTTCTCTTGAGGTGCCAATAAATAATATCCAATATCTTCCTAATTTAGGACGTTGCCAAACATGTGAATTAGCAAGGATTCTAAGAATTTAAAATTTTCACTAAATGGATGAACATCCGAACTGTAACAAGAAAATTTGTGTTTAGGCACATTTATTCCCATTATCACTTCAATTGTAAAAAAAAAGTTCCTAACGCAAAATGAAGATTTATTTATCAAAATAGGAATAGAATACCAATCCTCGTCTGAAATATTGAAGCAAACAATCTGTCCACAGAGCGTTAATTTCAGCATCAGATGGATACATCTTCAATTTCCTTGATATTTTAGAACAAACTATTATTTATTCATTAGAACTTATTTTAAGATGAGGGCGTGGCAAGATGGCATGGAAGAGAAACATGTAATCCAGCAGAAAATTGGCAAATTAATCGATTCAGATTGGATGCATCCCAGGGTATTGTGATTAATACCAGGAGTTATATACGTTGTGATGGTAGTCATTTACCAAAATTTTCTTGACGCTGACCAAACAATGTCTGATTAAATAAAAGCTAATTAATCTCTGTCATTTAAGAATGGATGTCGGAGCAAGATAGATATTCTATCGACCAGTTAGTTTACAGTCTGTTGTCGGGAAAACGCTTGAAACTATCATTAATTAGGAAATAGCAAGACATTTAGAAGGAAGGGTGTTTATTGGGACAAATGCAGCCTGGATTCAGAAAGCCTAGGACTTGTTTGACAAATTATTCGTGTTCTCTGACTATATAATCGGTGTGGCTGATAGAGAAAAACCCGTGGATGATGTATATTTGGAATTCCACAAGATATTTGATAGGGTGCTTGGCAGGAATCCTATCAAAAGAATAGAACAGAATGAAGTTGGGGAACTATTTTGGCATAGATTCATGTTAAATGTCAGAAAGCAGAACGTTTGGTTAATGGGTGTTGTAATGATTGGAAGGCAGTTGTAAGTGGGGTGCCACAGGGGTCGATACTGGGCCCCAGTTGTTCAACATTGACATGGATGATTTGAAAACTAGGACAGGGTGTAGTGTAGCCAGGTGTTCCGATTATGCTAAATTGAGATATAAAGCAAATTTTACAGTGAATGAAAAGAAGATGGAGAAGGATATAGATAACTTTGGTGAATGGGAAATTGTCTGGCAGATTGAGTGCAACACACTTAAATGAAAGGTCAACCACTTTGCAAAAAAATTAGAAGAGCAGATTATTATCTAAATGGTGAAAAACTGCAGCAGGCTGTAGTGCAGAAGGACTTCATAGAGATTGTGCATGAATCACAAAATGTTGTGTTACCATTACAACAGATTTTCAAGATCGACAATGGAATGTTGGCCTTCATTGCTCGAGGAATTGAATTCAACAGGGGTGACGTCATGCTTCAATTTTTCAAGAAGCTCGTAAAGCCGCATCTGGAGTATTGCATAATATAATGTGCTTGGTTGCAGTCCAGAAGATGTTAACATAGATGATTCTGCAGATGAGTCGGTTTAACTATGAGGTGAGATTCAATCACCTGGATTATACTCACTCGAATTCAGATGAATTAGAGGTGATCTGAAATAAACATATAAAATTATGAAAGGAATGGGTAAGATAGAGATAGAAACATTGAGATCACTGATAGGGAAGACCAGAATTACGTAACATCTCCTCTAGATTCAGGCAAGTGGATTTAAGACGGAGGGGGCCACATTTTTTTTCACAGAGGCCTTTTAATTTTTTGCCCATGGATGCAGTTCAGGCTGCTTCATTAACCATATTTAAGATTTGGTGTGAAAGATTGTAGCACTTAAAAAGAAAGTAAGAGATATGGTGAAAAGGCAGATTGGTGGAGTGGAACAATGTTCAAAATGGCCATGTCTTTATGGAATGGTGGACCAGACACGACAGGCCAGATGACCCACACCTGCTGATATTTCCTATATTCTTATGTTATTTTCCCGTCAAAGTAGGATTAGTTTTCCTTGGGAGTAAGCTATAGTTACCAATTAGTTTGGTGTGCTGCAAAAAGGGAGATGTAGGGTTTTTCAATTGTTTAGATTGCTGGCTTTTCTGAAAAACCATAATTACATAATGAAGAATAACAAATTATCTAAAAGAAATTTACATGATGACATGAAATAAATATAAAATATAAAGTAAGAATAATCTACAATATAACCCCAAAACCCTCTACACTTCCACTTAACCTATACCTATCCCCTATAAAATAGAATAGAGATATGGAGAATCACTTCAATCATTTATTTTCTATTCAATGTGGGATCCAGCTGCAAACATCCATTTTAAGATTTTCAAATTGAAATAATCTAAATATCGACTTCAAATCTTTCAAAATCTCTAATATTGATCTCTTAAATTGCAAGTTATGTTCTCCAATAGAATGCATGACCTCTTTTCGGAATGCATGACCTCTTTTCTGATTGCCATCTTTGTTAGTTCGATCAGATATTTCCATGAAACAGCTACACATTTCCATGCTATGGGTAAAGTCAACATAGGAATAGTCATTTGAAATTTATCTCAGTAAGTAAATTTATTTCAGTAAGGTCCCCAGTTAATGTCTCGAGATCCAAAAATTCTTCTCGAGAAAATTATTTTTTCAGGATTGCCTGCAAGTAGTTTCAAAATTTAGCCCAAAAACTTTTAATCTTATCATATCCCAAACTCAATGCAAAAATGTACCCTTTTTGTCATTACATTGAAAGCAACAATCAGATGCAATCATTTTAAATGTTTCAAACTTTCAGGAGTTAAATATAATTGATGTATAATGTTATAATTTAACAACCTATAACTAACTTTAACTAACTAACTTTTTATTAAACTTCCTCCAATTATCTGTATCAAACTGAATCCCCAAATCTTCCTCCCATTTAAGTCCAGATGTATGCAAATCCACCTGAAATATTTTCCATTGTAGTAATTTGTACATACTTGACGTAAATCCTTCTTTCCTCCATCACGAATTAATACCTCAAATAATGATCCTTTAGGTAATTCTATATGTCTTCCTAAGCAATGTTAAAACATTGAATTAAGTTGGTAATAACATAAAAAATGAAGAGTATGCAGAGCGCATACACTGATCTAATCCAAGGTTTTTATTAACTAGAAGACTGGAGCGTATCACATGTAGTTCGACCAGTCCAGAATGACCTGTTCTGGCAAGGAGCAACAATTTCAGACCTGAAAGTAGGCGTGGCTACGCTGTCAGCCCATCACATAATTCTACACTACAATCTGTACATAGACACATTGGTGATAGAATCTGTACAATCACAGAATATTAGGAAATTTGCATTTTTCCTTCAACCTTTCAAATGATTAAAAAAGACACCTGCAAACAATCATGCACCGTTCTGGTTTCAGATTTTAAGGAGTTTATTGTCTATCGTGAAAGGCAAATACTTAATTTGCAACAAAAGAGTATATCTGGAAAATCCACCTGGCATTCCTATAATTTTAGTTACCTCCTCCAATATACTTATCAAATAAAACACAACCGGAGATTTATAATTATTAACAAGGTTACTCGTCCATTTATACATAAATTGATCTCTTCTAATCTCTCTAATTTTACTCAATTCATTATCTATCCATGGAACCGACAAACAAAATGAAACATTCAATGAATAATTTTCTGTTGCTCTGCATTATAATAACTCTCAAAATGTGGTAAATGCATATCGAGAAACAACAATTGATTTTCAATCTTGTACACTCTTACATGATAGAATTATCCAATTTCAACATTCTCTGATAATTTACCTTCTCCCTCCCTTCTACATTTCACCTTTCCCTCAACTCTCTACCTGTTCCATGTCCATTCACATTGCCTTCCCTATTAAACCCAGCTTTTGGGATGTGACCTCATCTTTAATCCATCTGTTATCTCCTTAATCTTTATCCCTGCTCCTCCCAAAACTCTCCACTTTTTCCTTTTGTATCGATTCCTGACAGAATTTATTGTACTTTGATGGAAGTCCCAATATTTGATGCACAAATACACAACTACACTGTTTGATTTTAATCTGAAATGGACGGGTCGAATTAAGTATTTGGGTATAATCATGGGTGCTAATTTTCAATCTTTATATAAATTAAATTATGTTCCGTTAATTAAAAAAAACTGATTTGATTAAATGGAAAGATCTGCCTATTAATTTATTGGGTAGAATAAATACAATTAAGATGAATATTCTTTCCACGTATACAATATTTTTTTCAATCTATTCCATATTTACTTGAAAATATTTTTTCGAGATTTGAATAAAATGGTTAGGGAGTGTTTATGGAGCAGTACGTTTTCAAGAATAGCCTTGAATATATTAACTTGGAAATATGACCGAGGGGGACTACATTTACCACATTTTCGAAATTATTATAAAGCAGCCAAACTTAAATTTATTTTTAATTTATTAGATTTGGAACGGTCCCCTAGTTGGGCCAAAATTGAGATGGCAAATATTTTTGAATTTGAAATACATCAATTATTATTTAGATGAAATGTAAATTTGTTACAGAACATAATGTGCCTATATTAAAACATTTAATGAAGCTATGGACAAAGAAACAGAAAATTATAGGTTGTAGTGGTGAGTCAGCTTTGACTCCGTTGTATAATAATCAACTTATTTCTTTCTTAATACATAATCGAAGTGTATTATGTTGGAGGTTTAAAGGTGTGGACAATTTGAGAGATTGTTTTAAAGAAGGTATTTTTCTAATCTTTTGATCAGATGCGAGACAGTGATGGTATTGATAAGAATTCTTTGTTTCTCTATTACCAAATTCGATCTTTGGTAAAATGTACGTTTGGTAGAGATATGATTTTATCTGAAATGACTAAATATGAGTCTCTTCTTATGAAGGTACCAGGGAAGGGTTATATTTCAGTTATGTATCAAATATTAATGGATGGTATCAATAAAAATGGTTGGGATAAATCTAAATGTAAATGAGAAGCGGAAGTTGGTTTTATTTTTTTTCCGAGGAAGATTGATCAGATATTTGTTATGATAGTGTAACTAGACTGATAAATGCACGTTACGCAAAGGTTAATTATAATTTTTTACATTAGTTATAATTAACACCTGAAAACCTAAAAAAAATATATGGTTTTCATGAATCAGATTAATGTTTTCGATGTGATAACGCTATTGGAACTTCTTTTCACGCGGTAAGGTCTTCTTTTAGAAGAAAGTACAATAGTCTCTGGAATACCTGGATAAGATTAAAATACCTTTAGATCCAAGAGTATTTTTATTGGGTAGTTTGCAACCTCTGAAAGCTCTAGGATTAGATATATTTCAATTTGCTTTTGTATATTTAGTATTATCTGTAGCGAAAAAAAATGTATTTCAGGTATGTGGAAAGATTCGAATATGATTGATATAAATAGATGGCATATTGAGATGAAATATTGTTTAATAATGGAAGAAATCACATATGTTTCACGTGATAACTATAGTTTTTTTTATTAATAATTGGTTGTTATATTCAGAATATTTACATTTTGATTTACATTGATTAGATCTTAATATGAGAGCTTAATTTTCTTTATTTTCTTTCTCTTTTTATGGCTCTCCTTCGGAGAGTATATAGAATACAGAGAACGATTGAGTAGACTTGGCCTTTATTAATTTGAGCAGAAAAGGATGAGCGGTATATTACATTATGAGTGGACAGATATAGTAGATGTGGAAAGACTCTTCTCCTTAAGAGAAGGTATTTTTGTTGGGAAATTTGTATTCTTTAAGGGAAATGGGATTGGACAAAATTCAAATTGCTTTCCTACGTTTGGTGATATCAGTAGCTCGTAAAAGTATTGCTGGTATTTTGAAAGATGATGCAGAGATAATAATATTACGTAGGGATATTCAATTGAATGTATGTATGTCATGGAAAAATTACCTATAATTTGCATTATAATTATTTTATTTTGTTCATAATTGGTCTACATATTTGAAATATATGCATTTAGATATACATTGAAATGTTCTTAACATTTATGAATTTTAATTTATATATAATCTATATATTTTTTGCTACCCTTAAGGCATCTGGCTGAAATGCTGGGTGTGTGGAGTGGTTTTTGTTTAGTGCTTTTGGAACTTTCTTAATTATTTTCTAATTTGTTTTTATTTGTTTTTTTATGTATATATAGCTTTTTAAATTCTTTTTATTGATTATTACTATACTGTATGTCATGTAATTATTATTTTCTCAATAAGGTATGAAAAAAAATAACTTATTGAAAGATTATTATTTTGAACAATGAAAAACATTATTCATTATTTCAAGATAAGAGTAGTCGCTAACAGCAAGTGTCAGGACCAGAAAGAAAAAGGATGTACTTCGCGGTATCAGCTCTATTTCGGGTGAAAGGCGCAAAGCGAATAATTAGCGAGGAGGAGAAGCAAAGAGCGAGTGACTGAAAAACATAGTTAATACACACGATCTAATAAAGGGAGGGATGGTCAAGGAACGGACAGCGAGGAGCGTCCCAGCTCGTGAGTGACATGGAGAAGGGAGAGCACTGAGGGTGTTAGCTCGAGAATCCTCTTCGCTGAGAGGTTCTGGTACAGGTTTAAAAAAAGGATGTTATTTTAATGTAATAAATTCATGTGGTTTGTTTCAGAAATTTCAGATGAACTCCTATTCGTGTCATGCAGCACCTGTTCCAAACGAGAACTATACAATTCTGAAAGAGCCCCTGAAAATTACATCTAAATGAAGAGGGTCCGGCTGCAGATCTCTATTGAACGCATGATAGCACTGAAGCTGTGTGTGGACTCACTTTGGAGCTTCTGGGATGCAGAGAATACGGTCGATAGCACAATTATTAATTTGGTTGCACCGCAGTTTAAGATAGTATAAAAAAAAGTTAGGGACTTGGTGATCAACAGCAAGAAAAGTAACATGAAGAAAGTGCAGGAGTATCTTGCGAACATCACCCTTCAAAACAGATGCACCGATTTGGATATTGTTTGGAGAGGTGGGCCATTAGGAGAAGGCAGCAGTAGCCAGGATTATTGCACTATCAGTGGCTCTGCAGTACAGGGAGAAAGGTGAAGGTATGGTAGAGCAATGGTCATAGGGAATTCCATTGTAAGCGGAGCAGGCATGAGCTTTTGCTAACGCAATAAGGACTTCGAGATGGTGTGTTTACTCGTGGATGCAAGGGTGAGCCTCATCTTGGAGCGGCTACAGGACATTTTCAATGGGAGCGTGAAATTCCAGATGTCAGGGCACAATTCTGTACCTCCGATATAAGAGGAATGATGAATGATGACCATCAACTGAATACAGGGACATCGGACATATATTTAGGAGCCTAAACTCAAAAGAAATAATATAACGATTCTTAAATGTGACACAATTTAGCCAGAGTAGAAATATTAAAACAGTTAGAATGAATATGTCGCCTGAACGTTTGTGCAGGAGGGGTGGGGGGTGTTTCAGTATATTCGCGTTTTGCAACGGGTTCTGAAGAAAATGGGACCAGTGCAATCTGGATGGTCTATATGAGCGTAGAGTCAGGATCAATGTCAGAGTGAGATTGTTTGCTCATGTCGTTGTGCGAGGTTTAAACTAATCGGGAAGCAGGGTGGAACCTACACTGAAAGATTTAGGAAGTTGGTACAGATATCAAAGGCTGAGTTAGGAAAGAGGATAAAAGAAAAATATAGGAGATTAAAGTGGAGAGCAAACGATGCAGAGGTCACTAGATTCTAAAAGGATAATGAGCAGAAGGGCACTTTATCTGAATGCTTGAAGGTTTAGAGAAAAGGTGGATAAAATAGAGGCGGAAATCAATAGCAAAGCATATGATTTAGTGGCCATCACAGAAACCTAGGTCGAAGGTGGGCTTGACTGGCAATCGTATATTGAGGAGTAACATGTAATGTCACAAGATAGACAGGAAGGTAAAGGTAGTGGTTTGCAGCGATTAATTCAAGGTAAGATGAGAACAATATGTATAGATGACATAAGATTGAAGGAGCAGAATGATTGGTCCATCTGGGTAGAGATTCAAACTATAAAGGGAAAATTCAATGGCGGGTGTTGTCCATCGCCCAAGAAATAACAGCAACACAATGGCACATCCTATTAATTGAGAGAGAGTTGGAGCATCTAAAATGGAAAGGCAGTTGTCGTGGGGGATTTTTAAATTCCACGCTGATTGGGAAATTATAACTGTTCAAGGTAGTCTCAAGGATAGCTTCATAGAATGCATCCGTGATAACTTTCCTAGGAGGCAGGTTAAAGTACCTCAAAAAGGGAAAGCTACTTTATAACTCATAATGTGCAAAGATATCGTTAAAAGTGACGTCCTAGCATTTAGGAGCCCTCTTGGAAAAGGCGATTATAGTATGATTGATTTTTTTTAAATGAAGGTACCGGGTAAAATATTAATATAAAGCTCGTGTTTTATTATTTAACATGAGAGACTACGGGGGTGGGGGGGGTTGGCAAGATGGTGTAAGGAATAGACGTGCCTTCCAGTCCTCTCCCGACTCTTTGGTGTTGTTTTGTCTTTAAATGCCCGTTAAAATCTTTTCAAGGATAGATATAGTTAGAGCTGTTAAACTAGTTTCCAATGGTACAATTGTTGAAAAAAAGCAAGAAAAAACGGCAACAGATTGTTAAGAAATTACATTTTCCGAAGATATCAGAGCCTGCTTATTTGCAAGAAGCCAGGACTCAGCGTGGAATGGATCCAGGAGGAGAAGCACAGGAATCAGCAGCGGAGCTCCGTTCTCTGCCGGTAGGGGTCTTTACAAATGGCACCCGGCAGCCCTTAGATCAAGGGCTAGCCAGGTGCGTGTATTTCAGTCAATGCCCGCTATTAGCGCTGTCACAGAGCCTTTGACAGCTGAAACAGCTGGGAATCTGCCAGCTGAAGACTTGCAGTTAAAGAGACGTCCACTGACTGATGTAATGGTGGCGCTGCGAAGTGCACGACCTGAAATTAAGATTCCTATAGACCTCGATGTGTCGGAGATGCTTGACAGAATATGGCTTCGGGATTACCCTCGACATCAACCTCCAAATATTACTGGGGAGTTTATGGCGGGGGTTTCTACACGAAGTCACACTGCAAGAAAAGCAGTTAAATTAAGGGAAGGAATACAAGACCTTTTGGCTATTCAGAAACAACTGGACACTACTGTGTCTGAATCTACTTCAGTGGATACGTTTCTTAAGAATCTTGAATCTAAGTTAACTGCTATATTGAAAGAATTTGTTAAAGCTTTAGATCAACTTGATACTAAACTTAATACCTTGGTGGATATTAATACTAAACAGATGGCTGATTATGGAGCTTTTAAGCTTAAAACGAGTGAAATACTTGATTTTTGTGACCAAGGTTTAGTTGAGATACAAGATTGTTTTATTGACAGCTTGTAATTGATCTGTATCTCATAAGTTTCTCTTATGTCTTGGTGTGAGCTTGCAGGCGCCTCAGATTGAAGAGACTGCCATCTGTGCAGTACCGGATGTAAACAGCGTCTTCACTGTTGAGGTCTTTCATGGCTTGGTTCAGCATCATGCTGAAGAAGATTGAAAAGAGGGTTGGTGCGAAAACACAGCCTTGCTTCACGCCATTGTTAATGGAGAAGGGTTCAGAGAGCTCATTGCTGTATCTGACCCGACCTTGTTGGTTTTCGTGCAGTTGGATAATCATGTTGAGGAACTTTGGGGGACATCCGATGCGCTCTAGTATTTGCCAAAGCCCTTTCCTGTTCACGGTGTCGAAGGCTTTGGTGAGGTCAACAAAGGTGATGTAGAGTCCTTTGTTTTGTTCTCTGCACTTTTCTTGGAGCTGTGTGAGGGCAAAGACCATGTCAGTAGTTCCTCTGTTTGCGCGAAAGCTGCACTGTGATTCTGGGAGAATATTCTCGGCGACACTAGCTATTATTCTATTTAGTAGAATCCTAGCGAAGATGTTGCCTGCAATGGAGAGCAACGTGGTTCCACTGTAGTTTGAGCAGTCTGATTTCTCGCCTTTGTTTTTGTACAGGGTGATGATGGTGGCATCATTATAAATTATACAATTTCAGGAAAGACGTAGTCTTCCACGGTCTCCAAAGAGAGTGGAGATACAAGATGGGAATCGAATTCCAAGAAGAAATTGAAATAATGGTGGTCGAAGTGATAAAAATACTAAAAAAAATACTAAAAAGAATTTTTTTTTTCTTTTTGAGAAAATTTTAACTAATGATGATAGTTTACGTGAAACGTGAGTTGGGAGAGAGAGCTGGGTGGGCACTATTTTCCAGAAGTCATCAGCTACATGTGGGTTATCTCACACCCGATATTGTGTGGGAGTTACTGCAATGAGCGGTTGACCCAGGAGGAGGTAGCAGTTGCCTATTTTTTTTTTCTTATTAAGTTTTGGATTGGGGAGTAAAGGTTTTTTTTAATTATTTTTAATTTTTTTAATATATATATCTTTTTGTAGTTTTAGGAGGGGATAAGGGGAGGGAGTGTTTTTTTTTCTTTCTCTCTTTTTTTCCTTCTTTTCCTTCTCTTTTTTGTGTGTTCTTTTAAGTAATGTTTAAATTTAAATTTGTTTTTTTTTAATACTTACGGTTTTAATAATTTTATTAAGTATAAGAAAGTATTTGCTTGTTTAAAAAATTAAAAGTTGTGTGGTTTTTTTTGTAACGCTTATTTAGTAGATAAGGAATATTTGAAAGTTAAATCTGAATGGGATGGATAAGCTTTTTATTTTTTATTTAACTTCAAGGTGAAAGGAGTGGTATTTCTGGTGAAAATTATTTTATTATCTTAGTTACAGAACGAAGGCAATAATGGTGAAAGCTATAAATTGAATTGTACAATTCTTAATAAGGCTTGAATTTTGTTTGTTGTTTATGCTCCATTTGTTGAAGATATAGCTTTTGTTGTAGATGTGTTTTTTATTATTTGGATATGTGAATTTTAAAGTAATGATTGGAGATATTTAAATATGGTATTGGGGCTTTTATTGGATAAGTTTTCAAGAGCAAAGGGGAGAAATGGTGGAAGAGTACTAAAATTGAATTGTATAATGCTTAATGAGGTTTGGAATTTGTTTTAAGATGGTGGTTTATGTGACTAATATGATGATAGATGTGAAGTTAGTTGATATTTGGTGAAGGTTTATTTTTATAGAGAAAGTTTTTTCTTAATCTTTTATTCTCATGCTACAATTATTTTTTTAAGGATTGATTATTGTTTAATGTTTTTGTTTTTTTGTAAGTGTTTTTTTCTCTCTTACATATATTACTAATCTTATTAATCCTTCACTCTATATTGTGGGGGGGAGAAGGAGGGGCGGTTGGATTAATTTGAGTTGGTTTATTAATGTTGTGTAATAATTATGGTGGGGATATAGTTTGTTTAGATTACTGATGTTGTATTGTAATTTCATTATTTCATTTTTAATTTTTTAATGTAATCTTATATCTTATTAATGTTATAAAATCTTAAATAAAGTTTAAAAAAAACATGAGAGACTACAACAGGATGGCGATCAGCGTGTACTGCAAGCAGAGGATGTTAGGCTGAACAGTTGAGGCACTCTTTGAGACATTCAAAGAGGTTTTGTTTGTTATTTTGCCAGTGCAAAACAAAGTTATATTCACGTAAAAATATTATAAGTAAGAAATGGAAGAGTCAATCTGAGTTTAAGAAGGAAATAAACAAAACTATAATATTAAAAGCTCATGCGTTCTAATTAACAAATACTGCTGGGAATCCGAGGGACTCTGACATCTGGATGAGTCGTCAAAAGACAACATATCGAGCCATAAGGAAAATGGAAGAAGTATATTGAAGGAAAATTATCACAAAATACAACAAAAATAGCAAAAACATTTTAAAATATGGATAACGGAAAAGGGTAGGTAGAGTCATCGTAGATCCCTTAGAAGATGAGAGAGGGAAATTAAAATTGACCAAGATGGAAATTGTCCAGTCAGTTAACAAATATTTAGTCTTGGTCTTTTGGGTGAAAGACATGTTCAGTTTGTGATAGGGATGCGAAGGAAGTGAGGACATTTATCAAACAATTGTTACATCAGAGATAGTGATGAGAAACCCAACGAGAAAGAAAATTGGCAAATTAATTGATTCTGATTGGATGCATCCCAGGGTATTATGATAAATGGCAGGAGTTATATACTTTGCGATGGTAGTTATTTACCAAAATTCTCTTGACGCTGATCATACAACGGCTGATTAAATAAAAGCAAATGAAACACTACAGTTCAAGAATGGATGTCGGAACAACATGGATGTTCTATCGGCCAGCTAGTTTAGAGTCTGTTGTCGGGGAAATGCTTGAAACTATCATTAATTATGAAATAGCGAGGCATTTGGAATGAAGGGTGTTTATTGAGACAGATGCAGCCTGGATTCAGGAAGGCTAGGACTTGTTTGACATATTATTCGAGTTCTCTGACTATATAATGGGTGTGGCTGATAAATCAGAACCCGTTTATGATGTATATTTGGATTTTCAAATGGCATTTGATAGGGTGCTTTGCAGGAATCCTATCAATAGGATACAAAAAAATGGAGTCAGGGAACTATTTTGGCATAGATTCATGATTGGTTAACCGTCAGAAAGCAGAGAGTTGGGATAATGAGTGTTGTGATGATTGGAAGGCAGTGGTAAGTGGGGTGCCACAGGGGTCAATACTGGGCCCCAGTTGTTCAATATTGACTTGGATGATATGAAAGCGAGGACAGACTGTAGTGTAGCCAGGCGTTCGGATGTTGCTAAATTGAGATATAAAGCAAATTATACAGTTAATGTAAAGAAGATGGAGAAGGATATAGATAAATTTGGTGAGTGGGCAATGGTCTAGCAGACTGAATACTACACTCTTAAATGCGAGGTTTACCACTTTGCCAAGAAAATTAGAGGACCAGATTATTATCAAAATGGTGAAAATCTGCAGCAGGCTGTAGTGCAGATGAACTTCAGAGAGCTTGTGCATGAATCATAAAATTTTGTGTATTATTACACAATAACAGAGTATTATTAGGAATGTTGCATTTTTCCTTCAACCTATCAAATGATTAAAAAAGACACTTTCAAACAATCATGCACCGTTCTACTTTCAGATTCTAAGCAGGTTATTGTCTATCGTGAAAGGCAAACATTCAATTTGCAACAAAAGAGTATATTTGGATTATACACCTGGCATTCCTATAATTTTAGTAACCTCCTCCAATAAACTTATCAAATGAAACACAATGGGAGATATATTATTATTAACAAGTTTACTCGTCCATTTAAAAATAAATTTATCTCTTCTAATCTCCCTAATTTTACTCAATTAATTATCTATCCAAGTAACAGAACAAACGAAATGAAACTTTCAATGAATATTTTTTCTGTTGATCTGCATTATATTAATTCTCAAAATGTGGTAACTGCAAACCCAGGAACACAATTGATTTTCAATCTCGTACACTCTTACATGATAGAATTATCCATTTTCTATGTACTCTGCTAATTTCCTTTCTCCCTCCCTACTATATTTCACCTTTCCCTCCACTCTCCACCTCTTCCATTTCCATTCACATAACCTTCCCTAATATACCTATCTTTGGGAATGTGACCTCATCTTTAATCCATCTGTTATCTCCTTACTCTGAATCCCTGCTCCTCCACAAACTCTTCACTCTTTCCCTTTGTATAGTGTCCTGACAGCATTTTTCATACTTTAATGAAAGTCCCAATATTTGATACACAAAATGCACTTTTTGATCTACTGTGCTTAAACAGCATTGTGCTTTACTTTAACACAACAGTATCATCCACCGACACGAGATTATCTACTCGCCTTTTTAATTTCTCCCTTCCCACTTCGGTGTGTTTCATGTTAACTGATAAATTCACGCCATCAATCCATAGACACATTTGACAAATATGAATAAATGTTAACTGTCATTTATCGCTAATTTTTATTTAATCCGATTGACCGTCTAATTGTTTCTTTTATTCCCCTTGTGTTTCATCTCCAGTTCATTCACTGCTAATTTTGTTTGTATCTGCAGACGACCTGTGACGCAGTGCTACTATTTTTCGGAAGAATATTTTGCATAAGTAAGTGATTTGGTTGCGTTGAGTATCTGGAATTACTGAAGCTGTACTCCGTCGGAGAGCTATTTTCTGGGGTTTGCACGTTGACTGCAGTAAGAATAATATAAACGATCGCTGTCCTCTCCTTTCATTGAACACTACTAAATAAATTTGGAAGACATATTTGCATGCAACATCTCCAATTTTGAAACACGGAACTGGGAAGTTTGTTTTACGAAGATGGAGGTTGTATATTTGGAACAATCAGGGAGCAATCGTTGGAACAGTTTAATTTTTTTAAAGTATATTAGGCCAAATAATTTGATGAGAATTGCGCCTTAAAGTAATGTCAATGCGACGAGCTATTGACGGCAATGTGGGGGAATGAAAATATGAGACTGATGGGCTCCTGAATATAGTTCATGGAAAGGTCAAGATTGACGTAAGCGTACAATAAATTAAACATCAATCATTTTATTTTATACTGAGATGACGCGGAGGAAATATGCACAAAATTTATTAGAAACGCCGTACATTTCAGACAAAGCAGAAACATGGAATAAGACTCCCGTTGAATGAGCTGAGATCAGGCAGAACAAGAAGTGGCAATGTTCGCAGTAATGAATGGATAGGTGTCTTCATAAGACATGAATAATTCCATTGTTCGCGGTTTTCCATTTACACTGTAGGATTGCCCATGGCGCTGCAGTTAATTGCGACATTCTACACACTAGCACACCATGTGATATTTAAGCATCTATTAAGACGTGGTTTGGAGGCGAACTGCCAATTTTCTTCACCGCGCACAAATCACGGTAATTAGATAAATGGAAGATTGAGGAAATCGGCATTTGCAGCTGACCAAGTTTCTCTGGACCACAAAGAACACTTTGAACACTTTTATAATCAAACGATGGAAAAGAGAAATGACTGCACATCTCCTTCGTTTATCTCTTATGTCCTGTGAGCTAAGATTAGCAGTGCTGAGAAATTTTGCTTTGAAGCAAAGAAGGATGCCAGGATGTGGAATATGTCTGGAAAAGATTCTGAGTGGCATGGAAAGGCTGGAGACAGAGAGAGAGAGAGAGAGAGAGAGAGAGAGAGACTTTTTTGCAAACACCAGAGGGCATATGTATAAAATGAAAGAAGAGGTTTTAGGATGATATCAGTGGTCTGTCCTTTAAATACCGATGGTAGTGGGTGGCTAGATTACGTAAATTTGGATGAAACACAAGGGGAATAAAATAAACAATTAGACAGTCAATCGGATTATATATAAAATTAGCGATAAATGACAGTTAACGTTTATTCATATTTGTCAAATGTGTCTATGGATTGGTTTAATATCGAGAATGGAAGGACTTGTACTTCCTCTAGTGTTATCCGTTCGAAATTCTAAATTATTTCGCAACGGCTGATGAATCTGACGGGGAGATATAATGGATAAATAAGCACGGTCAGCAGCTGTTGCCTGAACTTGGTCTGTGTCATAGCGTAAATACAGGTGTTTGTGCAACAACTCAGCATCTGGAGCATGAATCCGATTTCCACTAAATAAGATGGAAGTATGAGAGGATAATATGCCAAATACTGCATTCGTCCCATTATTGAACACAGCGTATTGACTCCCCATAACAGTATGAAATTGATGGAGATAAGCAAAAGAAGAATAATAGATTTTTTTCGGCTTTCAATCTGACGGTCTTTGCGATTCTCAATGAATTGTCCTTCACTCTTTCTCACACTTAGCCTCAGGCGGGATATATTGGCCACCAAAATATGCCTGATTGTTACAATATTCATTACGAATATCAAAAGAAAGGGGATAAAAGGGGTTAGAATGAAATGAATTAACTCAATGATTGTCCACATCAGAGAAACCTTAACAATGGTCTGAACATAGCAAAACCATGATTTCGACACATACTGGTACCATGGTGTGAACATGAAGAACCAGAAAACATTTTTTAAACAACTGAGTATTATCACTGTTCCCAGAACGGCGCTCGATGTTTTCTCCGTACAGTACTGGTGTTTCAGCTTTCTAAAACAAATAGCAATAAGTCGGTCAAAAGTGAACATTACGGTGAACCACACAGAACAGTCTATCGTTGTGTAGAGCAGAACAGCATGGATATTACAGAGGTTAATGGACCTTACAAACTGGATGCTATAAATATTCGGAATACGTCTCAATATTAGATCAAATATAATAACCAGTAGATCAGCCACTGACATGGCCACGAGGTAGCGGGTGACGCATTTGGAGAGTCCACATTTTCCTCGGGACAGGATACCAATCGCCGCCATGTTAGCTGAAATGATAATATATGGATAGGAAGTGTATACACATGAGGAAACAGAGTTTTGCATTATTCTGTATTTTCCAATTGTGATACAAATTAACAAATACGTTCGGGTTGAATGTAAAAATCGTAATCATATTTTGTTAATCTGAAATCACGAACATGATGGTCACTGTCCCAACGTAGATGAATTAATTGCAGTAAAATGGTCTCATTAACTACCGGAAAATCGCTCAGATGACCCCACTGAAAAGTGCTTGCAACGCTTTACATTGTAGATATTACCAATAACCTGCCCTCACCCATTACATTTAATCTTCCGCAGCGGGTGCGTGGAGAACTCCATCTCCCTTCCTCCACACACCACTTAGAAGACCTGGACAATTGAGATGAAGATCAGACGACAATTAAATGATCATAGTAGCGCTGTTAACAGATCAGGGTCAAAAATTCTCATCTCTGCACCATAACCTTGAATTTCCGAATGGCTTCCAACCTCATTAGCCACAATCAGAGAACACAGTCGATTCAACCACGCCAGGATAATATTAAAATATGTGGCATGAAATGTTGTACTTCATTACCATGATCCTGCACACTGAAACCTGGTTGGAAACGCACCTTTAACATTTTCTGAATTTTCGTGTTATGCCTCCATCTTTGGCTGAACGTTTGGAGTCGCATATAAGAATATAGATGGTCAGCATATTGTCAACATCCTCTTGGTCAATGCAATCTATTAAATCAGCCATGTTATGTATAAGGTATAGGCAGCTATCTCTCTGCAGTTTCCGTATCAATGACATTGGGTGGAGAGATTGCAGTGTTAACTTCTTGGAAATAACTATCTCCGCAGACTTGTGGTCGAAGCCTTTCAGGCACGGGTAAAGGACATACAAGTTAATTTCAACACCGCCACGGCATTGATAGTAACCCGAAAATAAACTGGGACGTGACGAGGTTTGCTTAGCAACTTGATTAAGTATATAATTAAACATAAAATGAAAGATGCATCACAACGTGATATCGGATCTAATAAGCACATAACTGTAGGAAACTGCAGACAAATTCACTTTTATTTATTCGCTTTCCTCTGTAAAAATTCGTTCTCTGTCGCCCTGACTGTTTCACAGTTTCTGCATGCTGTAGTCTGTTTTCCAAGTCCAGCTTCACTGCCCGCTGGACATCCTATGACATCGGACTATAGTTTTCAACCTAGATTTTGCTTGAATAAATCACTGAGAAATATGAACATAAAACCATGATAACATCGCTAATACCTCACTTGTCCATGTAGAAATGTGCATACAGAGCAGAGTTTTGAAACTCCCTCATTGGTGAACACAATTAAAAGTCTAACATATCGTTTAACTGATTTTCTGATCAAACACATCATCTGACTCACGGGCGAAGCATGTCAGTTATTATCAAATTATTTTTAGTTCAGACATACCACAAGGTACCAAAGCATAACACCTCTCATTATCTTGCCGCTCAATTGCACCCAATATAGGAACAACCCTCATAAAGTTTTTTGACAGTGAGGGGAAACGTGACTTCCCGAAGTAAATATAAGCAGGCAGCGCGGACTTCGAACCCCAAGTCCATTTGAGGCCACTCCAACAGCTTGTTTGCTAACAGAGTTAGCAAATTTAAATTACTTTACAAAGGCCCGATCTGCTGACATACCAGGAACTGCAAATATAACTAATGTCGGAAAGTATATCCTCTCGATCTCAAGAATGACGCCAAGTATCTTCCAATCAACTGTCATTCTGATATTAGCCATCCACTGTTCTTCTTGTCGTCATCCAACGTTAGGTTGCTCATTGTGAAATGAGCGCGGTAACTCATCCCTTTTTAACAGGAAAGGACATCATACCTGTGGGAATATTTGGTCTCATTGGTCTAATCATGATGGGAGACATTGATGTCATATTCTACAATTAATTGTTTCAATGCAGTGCAGCTATTACTTATTCATTGAAGTGAAGCTGAAGTGGTTTTGTGGTAAAACTCGTTAAGCATTAATTCTCTTGGAATTAAGCCAATGATTTAAAAACAAATATCAAAGCGCACCTCACATCATCTGACTTTCTTCCAATGTCAACCCGATGCTGGATCTGCCTGCATCAAACAATCAGTAAACTGTCAGAAAAATCCGGAAGAAACGTCTTTCAAACCTCCTGTGTGTTCAGCGTCAGGTCTTTCTCACAATATGTCCTCACACACAGATTACAGAGTTCACTGACATTGCGGTACATTGACTAATTCAACGAATAAATCAGTCTATTGTCCTAATTTACAGTATGTGCAAATACCCTCTTTTACCTCCACCGTTAACTACTGTTGTAACACTTCAGAAATAGTGCGAGTACCATAACGACAGATAATACAACGCGTAGGGCTTGTCTCAATATGTGGTGCAATTAATTATCTAGAACAGAAGGCAAATTCCAAGCGATTCACCTGAAGGTGACAGAATTGCTGCATAACCCCACGGCTATTTAAAGTCAACATGCAAAAATAACGTGCCCATGAAAGTCAGTGGCACGAGAAAGGGATCAGTGCCATTATCGCTCCACATGGTGCACAACTCTGCTATTCAATAAGTACTCAACGCTCAGGTTCTAAATTCTAACTGCATCACGTCACGGCCATCATTGAACCATGGAACAATGCAGCACAGGAACGGTCGACGTTGCTCCTTATCCTATGTGCCGGAACAATTTAATGTCTCATCCCCTTGAGTTGAAACGATTGAATTATCGTCCAGACCTCACCCATCCGAGAAGTTTCTTAAGTGTTTGAACTAAACTTGCATTCACAATTTAGATGGCAGCCCGTTCTATACAACTAGCTCCCCATGTTGGATGACACACTCAGTAACATTTTAAACAAAATTATATTTAAACCATGGTAAGTCCCTGTCTCTGTGCCGCACAATTACCGCATACATTTCGACGTGTTGGAATGAAGCGCAACCTTGGGGGAATACCACACAGCCCATGGGTCCTTGCAGACAGCATGAGACTCGATCACTTTCCCTTCTCGATCGGAGTCGCTGTAAATGTGTTGTGGTAATCGTTACGTCAACCATTCCGCAATTTTGTTACTTCTAAACATTTAATGCTTTAAACGGATCACATATTCACTGGTTTGCATCTCATCTAAAGTCAGTGCAAAATTCCGACATATATTTCATCTTTTTTTGTGCATAGCTTTAATTACCTCCATTAAATATAAATGCCTGTCCATGTAACTCGATTTCTAATATCCTGGAAATAAGCAAGAAAACATTCTCTGCACTCTGTCTATGTGATTTAAATATTTCCAGTAGGTCGCAGACTAAATCTTCACATAATACACTAATTTAGGCATCACAAATGTATTATGCTATTTGATCATAACCGATAACTCCTACAATCAATACATTGAGTTATGAAAGCTACTGCACCAACAACTTTTCTAAAACCCGATATGCATATATTTTAATGCAAGAATCATAGTGAACAAGCTGGATGAGCTTAGAGCATGGACAGATATTTGGGGTCATGATATTGCTACAGTGGGGACAGGACTGGAAACTTAATATTCCAGGATACATTTGTTTTAGATGTGATAGAGCAGGGGGTAAAACAGGGGCAGGAGTTGCTCTGCTTGTTAAGGAGGATATTACTGCAGGATTCTCTGTAGGGATTGTCCAGTAAGGCTGTTTGGGTGGAATTGAGGGGTGTGGAGGCAGGAGGGTGGTAATAGGGGTGTATTACAGACAACCAAATGGGACAAGAAAATTAGAGGAACAAATTTGTAGGGAGATAACGTATATGTGTGAGAATCATAAGGTAGAGATCATGGGAGATTTTAACTTCCCTCCAATTGATTGGGATAACCATACAGTTAGAGGGCTGGATCGGCTAGAGTTCGTTAAATGTGTTCAAGATTGTTTTCTAAATCAATTAGTAGAAGAACCGACTCGGGACGGTGTAATACTAGATCACCTGTTTGGGAATGAGCTCGGTCAGGTATCGGACATTAATGTTGGAGAACAAATTGGGTCTAGTGATCATAACTCTGTTAGTTTACGTGTAGTGTTAGGGAAGAGCAAGGAGGGGCATAAAGTTGAGGTTCTGGATTGAAGAAGAGTAAATTTCGAAGGAATAAGAAGGGATATGGGGAGTATTGAGTGGGACAAGATATTTTCAGGTAGGGATGTAAATGACAAATGCAGGATATTCAAAAAAGAAATTTTTCAGGTACAGATTAGATATGTCCCAGTGAGGAACAAAGGAAAGGCTGGAAGTCTTAGGGAGGCTTGGTTTTCGAGGAATATTGTAAATTTGGTTAGGAGAAAAAGGGAGTTGTGAAAGAGATATAAAGAGCAGGGAGCTGTGAGTTTGAAGGAGGACTACAAGGAGTGTAGAAGGAAACTTAAGAAATAAATTAGAAAGGCCAAAAAAAGTCACGAAGAGGCTTTGGCAGATAGATTAAAAATAAATCCATAGGGTTTCTATAGGTACATTAAATTAAAAGATTCGTGAGGGATAAAATTGGACCCCTTGTAGATAGGGAGGGTAGGCTGAGTGAGAAGTCAGAGTACATGGGGGAAATTTTGAATTATTTATTTTCCTCGGTATTCACTAGGGAGAAAATTATTGAACCAGTTGAAGTAAAGGAAAATAGTGGGGAGGTCATGAAGCATATAAGGATAACCGAGGAGGTAGTGATTGCTGTGTTGAAAAAGAAAAAGGTGGATAAATCTCCGGGACCGGATAAAATATTCACAAGGACACTCAGGGGAGGCTTGTGGACAGTTAGTGGGGCCATTAACGGAGATATTTAAGATGTCACTGGCCACGGGGGTAGTGCCAAAAGATTGGAGGGTTGCACATGTGGTTCCGCTGTTTAAGAAAGGGTCCAAATGTAAACCTGGGAATTATAGGCCCGTGCCCCTGATGTCTGTGGTGTGCACGTTGATGGAATGTGTACTGAGGGATGGTATTTATAAATATTTGGAGGTACAGGGATGGATAGGGAGTAATCAGCATGGTTGTGTTAGGGGTAGATCATGCTTGACAAATCTGATTGAGTTTTTCGAGAGGGTTACAAAAAAGGTTGATGAAGGGAAAGCTGTGGATGTTGTCTATTTAGACTTTTGTAAAGCTTTTGACAAAGTTCCCCACAAGAGGTTATGAAAAAAGGTGGAGGTTTTAGGTATAAATAAGGAGGTTGTGAAATGAATTCAGAAATGGTTGGATGGGAGGCGTCAGAGAGAAGTGGTAGAAAATTGTTTGTCCAATTGGAGGCCGGTGACTAGTGGAGTTCTGCAGGGATCGGTCCTGTGTCCACTATTGTTTGTTATATATATTAAAGATTTGGAAGTAGGGTTGGAGAGTTCGGTAAGCAAGTTTGCGGATGATACAAAGATTGGTGGTGTTGTGGACAGTGACGAAGATTACTGTAGATTAAAAGATGATTTAGGAAGGCTGGAGGTGTGGGCTACGAATTGGCTGATGGAATTTAAAACAGACAAAAGTGAGGTGTTACATTTTGGAAAGGCAAATTAAAATAGGTCATATGCATTAAATGGTGTGCTATTGAGATGTGCAGAGCAACAAAGGAATTTAGGAGTGATGGTAAATAGTACCCTCAAGGCTGATACTCAGGTAGATGTTGTGGTGAAGAAGGCATTTGGAATGTTGGCCTTCATAAATCGGAGTATTGAATTCAAAAGTAGGGAGGTTATGATAACATTGCACAAGGCATTGGTGAGGCCAAATTTGGAGTACTGTGTACAGTTTTGGTCACCAAATTATAGGAAAGATATAAACAAAATAGAGAGAGTGCAGAGAAGGTTCACGAGAATGTTGACAGGATTTCAAGGTTTGAGTTACAGGGAAAGGTTGTGCATACTAGGGCATTTTTTGTCAGGAGCGTAGAAGATGGAGGGGGGACTTGATAGAGGTGTTTAAGATTTTAAAATGGACAGACAGAGTAAATGTGGATAGGCTTTTCCAATTAAGAGTGGGGGTGATTCAAACTAGAGGATATGGTTTAAGGTTGAATGGGAGAATTATAAAGGGAGCATGAGGGGAAATTTCTTTATGCAAAGGGTGATAGGGATGCGGAATGAGCTTCTGGCAGATGTGGTTGAGCCGGGATCATTGGTTACATTTAAGGAAAGAGTGGATAGTTACATGGAGAGGAGAGCACTGGAGGGGTATGGACCGGGTGCTGGTCAGTGGGACTAGAAGGGTGGGGAGTTGTTATGGCATGGACTAGTAATGCCGAACTGGCCTGTTCTCTGATGTAAGTGTTTATATGGTTATATGGGTATATGGTTATATGGTTATATGAGGGTTACGCCACATTCATGGAGTTATTTGTCTGCATTGCAAGAACCATGAGTCTCCCGATCTCCTTGATCCCATATATCATCCTGATGATTGACTTGGAGAACAACACCAATGGTCCTAGCGCCATTCGCTGAGTCACACCACAACTAATATGCCTCGTATGCGAAATCTCTCAGCACCATGAATGTGTCACCCCCCATCCAGCTCCAATTACATAAATTTATCACAACATCAGCCACACCGAACGTAACATGACTCACCTCACATGTAACATATTATCCAAAGCCACAGTATTGAAGTCCATGTTGACAGTATTGGCAGGTTTCTTTCAACAACTTACGTAGTAACATCCTCACTGAAATCAATGAAATTGGGTATACATGACGACCCGCGCACACAATATTAATTGACCTTAATCAGTCACTGTCAATGAAAATACATGTATATCCGCTCTTTGAGAACACATTCCGACGTTACATTCACTGGCCTATGATTGGAAGGGATACCTTTGGATTTTTTTTAAACAACGGAACTCCGAGCGCTACATACATCCCAACACTTGGGGACCAAACCTGTAACCAACGGCATTTAAATATTTCTACCATAACTTCTGCAAACTCGCCACTATCGCCACTCAATTTGCAAATAAATATCGAGTCATGTCTTGGGGATTTATCCATTTTAATTCCATGAAGACAGAAAGACAATATTCATCTACAGTCTGTAGAGGATTACTGCATATTTTGCGTACTTATCTCGACTCTGTGCCAATTCCATAAATTAACACTAAAACATTAAAACCATTTAAGATCTTTCACAATTTCGGGATTCCATGCATATGTCTTTAATGAGAATATTTGTGAATTACTCAATGCCCTTCCACGCACTGCATATTCTTTGCTCTTAACACAATGTTGTCATGTTTGAGATTTCATTATTATATTCATTTATATAACCATAAATTAACTGTTACAATAAGGAAAAAGGAAAAAGGTCATATAGTCCATTCTAGCCTGCAGCGATCAAAATGAACTCCACTTTTCCAGTACCTGCTCCTTTCTCAATGAATCCAACACCTCAGATCCATGTACTCATCCAAACTCCTCTTAAATGACAACATTGACCCTGCTGCAACCATGTCTTTCAGACGGTCATTCTACTCAGCAAACTGTCTGATTGAAGAAAATTACACTTAACTTATTTCTAAAGCTTTTCCCCTAAACTTTAACATATGACCCCTCGTTCCAACCTCACCTTTCCTTAAGGTGAAGAGCCTTTCCACATCTACCATATCTGTGTGCTCATAATTTAATATAACACTATCAAATCCCCTCTCAAACTTTTCTGCTCCAATGAATAAAATCCCAGTCTACTTCATCGTTCTCAGTATGCTAGATACTGCATTCCAGGCAAAAGTTTAGTAGATATTGTCTGTACACTCTCCACCATGTTGATATTCTTCTTAAAATATGGAGATCAGAACTGCGCCCACTATACCAAATGTGGCCTAACCAATGTCTTTCATAGACATAACATCACCTTCCAACTCCTATATTCTATGCTAAAATTTATAAAGGGCAGTATACCAAAAAGCTTTCTTCACCACCCTATCTACATGATAATTCGCTTTTTTTTTTCTTTTCTTTGGCTTGGCTTCGCGGATGAAGATTTATGGAGGGGGTAAAAGTCCACGTCAGCTGCAGGCTCGTTTGTGGCTGACAAGTCCGATGTGGGACAGGCAGACACGGTTGCAGCGGCTGCAGGGGAAATTTGGTTGGTTGGGGTTGGGTGTTGGGTTTTTCCCCCTTTGCCTTTTGTCAGTGAGGTGGGATCTGCGGTCTTCTTCAAAGGAGGTTGCTGCCCGCCAAACTGTGAGGCGCCAAGATGCACGGTTTTAGACGATATCAGCCCACTGGCGGTGGTCAATGTGGCAGGCACCAAGAGATTTCTTTAGGCAGTCCTTGTACCTTTTCTTTGGTGCACCTCTGTCACGGTGGCCAGTGGAGAGCTCGCCATATAACACGATCTTGGGAAGGCGATTGTCCTCCATTCTGGAGATGTGACCCACCCAGCGCAGCTGGATCTTCAGCAGCGTGGACTCGATGCTGTCGACCTCTGCCATCTCGAGTACTTCAACGTTAGGGATGAAAGAGCTCCAATGGATGTTGAGGATGGAGCAGAGACAACGCTGGTGGAAGCGTTCTAGGAGCCGTAGGTGATGCCGGTATAGTACCCATGATTCGGAGCCGAACAGGAGTGTGGGTATGACAACGGCTCTATATACGCTTATCTTTGTGAGGTTTTTCAGTTGGTTGTTTTTCCAGACTCTTTCGTGTAGTCTTCCAAAGGCGCTATTTGCCTTGGCGAGTCTGTTGTCTATCTCATTGTCGATCCTTGCATCTGATGAAATGGTGCAGCCGAGATAAGTAAACTAGTTGACCGTTTTGAGTTTTGTGTGCCTGATGGAGATGTGGGGGGGCTGGTAGTCATGGTGGGGAGCTGGCTGATGGAGGACCTCAGTTTTCTTCAGGCTGACTTCCAGGCCAAACATTTTGTCCGTTTCCGCAAAGCAGGACGTCACACGCTGAAGAGCTGGCTCTGGATGGGCAACTAAAGCGGCATCATCTGCAAAGAGTATTTAATGGACAAGTTTCTCTTGTGTCTTGGTGTGAGCTTGCAGGCGCCTCAGATTGAAGAGACTGCCATCCGTGCGGTACCGGATGTAAACAGCGTCTTCATTGTTGGGGTCTTTCATGGCTTGGTTCAGCATCATGCTGAAGAAGATTGAAAAGAGGGTTGGTGCGAGAACACAGCCTTGCTTCACGCCATAATTCGCTTTAAAGAACGATAAACTGTTATTGCAAGGTTTCTCTGTTCCTCTGAATTACTCAATGCCCTTCCACGCACTGCATATTTCGTAATTTCATTTCTCTTTAACAAATGAAGACTTCACACTCATCTACATTAAACTCTATTTGCCACCTTTCTCCCCTCTCTTCTAAGAAGTCCAAATTCTTCTGAAGTCCACGAAGAGCCACATCTCTAATCTCAATATGTCACTCACATATTTACTCACGAACTTTACAACCTTATCATCCAAATCATTAATGAAAATGACGACCAACAAAGGACTCAACACGGATTACTGAGGCAAACGCTTATCACTGGACCTCATCCCGAAAGACAGTTGTCAACCATAAATCTATGCTGCCTATCTTCTAACCACCATTGAATATGCCTGTCCACCACATAATTAGACCCGAGTGCGTGAACCTTCTCACCAACATACGATGTGGAATCTTAGATGGTGGTGATTTTAATGGTGTTCTGGTCTCTGTTGTTGACAGAAATCCAAAAGGTATAAGGAAATCAAAGATGGCAACAAAATTAATGCGTTAATGAAAGGTTCAAATTTGGTGGAAATTTGGAGAAAAGTTATTCCTTCAGAGAATGATTTTTCTTTAAAATCTTCACGACATGATTCTGGTTCTAAAAGTGTTTTTTTCGTATCAGCGTATTTACAATTAGAGTATTATGAGTTGAATATAAAAGTAGAGTTATATCAGTTCATTAATATTACTTTTTTCTTGTGAAATTTCGGAGGTAGTACATCCGTCGTTCAGATGTATGTTTATTGAAAAACTATCGTTACTTTGGTTAAAGAGCACATCTCTTTATTTTTGACCCGAGAATATTAAAGTGTGGATAGTCTTTTTGTAATATGGGAGGATTTAAAAGCTTATTTGAGTGGGAAGATTATTAGTTATTCTACGAACGTTAAGAAATAATGTATGACAGAAAATCTAGAGATAAATAAATCAGCTTGCTGAGATGGAGAAATTTTCAGCAATGTGTAACAGAAGATAAAAGCAGCGCATTAGCGAAGTTAAAATTATGTTATAATACTTTACAAATTTATCAATTTGAGTGCTTCTAAACAACGTTGTTATGAATTTGGCGAAAGAGCTTATAAGGTACTTGCTTGGAAATTAAAATCTGAACATGCATCTTGAACTATTAATGCTGTTAAGAAGAATTCAAAAGTTATTTATAAACCTCAGGAAATAAATGACCAGTTTTATTATTTTTTATCTAAACTTATATATTTCTGAGTGGTAGCAGGATAATGGTTCTATTAACTCTTACTTATCTAAATTAAATTTACCGGTATTAGATGGGAATGAAGCTCAGGAATTGGAATCTTCATTTACGGATTTTGAAATTAAGGAATCAATTCAGGGAATGCCTAATGAAAAGTCTCCAGAGAATGATGGTTGCTCTGTGCAATTTTATAATTTATTTTTATGATGGTTCTCTATTTTATTTGGAGAAGTGTTGAATCAAGTTACTTAAGATCAAAAGTTACCAGAATTATGATCAAGTGCTGTAATATCTTCTATTTCCAAAACGATAGAGATCCATTAAAAGTGTCTACATATGGACTTATTTCTTTATTAAAATGTAGATTATAATATTATAGCGATAGTATTAGCAAACAGACTTGCTCAATATTTACCTCAAATGGAACATATTTATCAAATAGGTTTAGTTCAGAATAGAAATGCATCAGACAATATATGTCGATAAATTACTTTGGTCAACGCATAATACATGCAATATAACCATCCTATGGTGTTTGCATTAGATTGTGAAAAAGCTTTTGATTGGGTATAGTGAGATTTTCTATTTAAAGTGTTGGAGAAATTTAAATTTGGCGCTTTTTTATTGGTTGGTTTAATGATTTATATGTGAACGCGATTGCTAGGGTGGTGACAAATGGATAGATTAATTGACCGTTTAAACTGACTCGTTCAACTCGGCAGGGATGCCCATTGTCACCAGCCTTATTTTCATTGGCTCAGGCTATAAGACACAATGAACAAATTAAAGGGAAGAGGGTTAAGAATGAAGAATATAAAATTAACTTTATTGCAGATGATGTGTTGATATACTTGACGGAATCAGAACGATCGTTGAACAAATTCCAAGAATGTTTGTGGAAATTTGGAGAATTATCGGGATATAAAATTAATTGGGATAAAAGTTAAATTTTACAAGTTGGAGTGGAAGATTATTCTGTATTTGAAACTACTGCAAAATTAACGTGGACGAGTAAATTAATTTTAGATGTGTTTAGGAATACCAATTATATCAATAATTATATCAATAATTATAATTATATCATTATATCTTAAGACACATTAAAGCAGACTTGTTTAAGTGGAATGATCTTCCATTAATTTTGATTATTTTTCCTCGAATTCAATATTTATTTCAGACAATACCTTGTTTACTTCCAATGGGATTTTTTTCAAGAGTTGAATTGAAGAGTTAGAGAGATTTTATGAAACGGTAAATTAGCTCGAGTGGCGTTAAATAGACTTAGATGGGAGTATGCTTTGGGCAAACTACAATTATCACATTTTCCAAATTATTATGATGCGACCAAGTTGAAGTTTTTTAGTAGATTGATGGATTTAGATCAGAGTCTGAGCTGGACCACTTCGATGGCGTGTATTTCTAGGGTTGAAATACATGAATTTATATTTCATTGGAATTTGATTATATTACAGCAATAAATAAGCAGATATTGAAATATTTGTTAAAGATTTGGATTAAAAAATAGGTGTTAGTGTCGACAGATAAATTTTCAAAACTATGTCCATTGTATAATTTTAATCTTTTTCATTTTTCTAATGATTAATCATCATTTAAAGATTTGGGAATCTAAAGGTATAAAGACAAGACAAGATTGTTTTCAGGAGGGACTATTTCTTTATTTTAATCAGGTGCTCCTGGGGGCACCTGCAGTGGCCGAGTGCTCTACCGCCGCATTAGAGATGGTCTTGTTGTGGACGTGCCCATGTCCCATAACCTGCTGAACAACTGAGCTTCCGGGAATCGTGTGAGTCATAGATCTTGAGCCCTCTAGGCGACTTTCCTCGTGTCCGTGAAGCTCTCCTAGACCAGCAGCGGCCGGATGTCCCTGGACATGTGTTCAAGGAAGAAGCACCCGGTGAATGGGCAGTTGGTGTGCTCATCCATGAGCGCCAACATCTCGACCATCATTTATACCAGCGACCTTTCCCACAGGTCATCGAGGTGGAGCATTGAAGTAGCATGCTGGTGTCTTGATAGTCTGAGGGACCCGGTAAGCACTCGCTTGATGGTCTCGTACTTCTCTTCGGCGGGTGAGTGCTGAACAAGAGGCAGCACACGTCTGACGGCGGGCTTGATCCTGGGAAGTGACCACATTGTAGAATTTGGTTGTGTCAGATGCAATCTGGGGGAGGTGAAACTGGGCCTCCACGTGGCCGAAACCGGTCTCCAGCTGCTGAAACCAAAATTTAGGTATTTTTACGGTCAATGGACTGATCTTAGGTTCACTCATGATGGGTGCAAGGACGTTTGAACAAGTCCGGGTCACCAAATGTATCAGCGGCTACAGTGCTCCTGAAATAACACAGGCAAGAAGACCGGTTGTGCTCAGTGAGCAGACTAGTTTATTGCAGGCTGCTGGGCTGCACGTATACTCCCAGTCTGGACCTGGGTGAGAACCGTGCTGGAGAGCACTGACGTCGCCCGCATGTCATGTGGTCCCCAAATGCGGGATTGTGAGCCCCATGCTGGGAGGAAGGGAAACCCTTTACTGCAACATTTTGGCCACTGCTCCGCCACGTGGCTTACAAGAGGGACCAGTTCGCCTGACTAGTGGTGAGCCGCCATAATTCATTTTTTTTCATTGTATTCAATATTGGAAAAGAAGGGTAGGCTAAGATATTTTTCTGAATAATGTAAGTTGTTAAATGTTTATGCTACTAATGTAGATGATGACAAGTTTATTACTGAAGCTTTTTTGGGATTGAATTAGTCAAATTATTATATTTTGTTGGCATCATATTTTAACTGTTATTTAGAACCTTTATTGGATAAATCCCAAAAGTCTGTAAGAAAATTAAAGATGGCGGATCATTTGGTGGAATTTATGATAGACTTAAATTTGGTGGACAGTAGGAGAAGGACGAATCCGACTGAGAATTTTGCTTTGTTTTATTCTGATTGACATGAATATTTTAAAGAATTTATTTATTTATTTTATCTGCACAATTGCAGGTGAACATAGTTAGTGATGATTCATAAGTCGAATGTTGTCACTTTTATTGATTTCATGTGTCAGTTTCGAAGTGGTTCCAACTAATTATAGATGGAGATTTAATATAGTGTTGTTGAAACAGTCGGAATTTATTACTTTTATTAGAATTAAACTAATACATTTTTACAATTAAATGAGAAATCAGTGCAAAGTACATTCGTTTAATGGGATGCGTTAAGATCATGTTTAAGAGGTCAAATGATGAATTATACTTCCAAAGTTAGAAAAAAATGGCAGATATAATAGGGTTTAGGGAGACATTACAAATATGAAGAAAACTTTGCATTGGAATGTTTCTGAGGATAAAAAGGTACAGTTATCTAATTTGAAAATGCATAATGATACTTTACAAACGTAATAATATGAGAAGTTAATAAAAAAAAAGATCTAAAGAGCAGAACTGGGAGAACGAGCTCATAAAATTTTAGCTTTGCAATGAAATCGGAACAAGCTTCTAGGACAATGCGCAATCTATTAGACAAAATGTTAATATTAAATGTATGACAGCTGTGGAAGATGAATGTAAAATTAATCTATTTGTGGATGATGTGTTAAGTTATCTAACAGGTCCTAAAAATATTTAGACTATTTACAGACATGATTGGAACAATATGGAAACAAATTCTGTGTATAAAATTAATTGGGATTAGAGGGAAATATTATCCATTTCAGCTGATGATTTTGCTGACGATAAACAGAATACCCAGTTTCGTTGGTCTGAAAATGTAATATATTTAGGAGTCTTAATAAATGTGGATGATTGTCAGTTATATCAGTTGAATTATTTGCCATTATGATGAAAAAAAAAGCAGATTTGAAGAATGTGAAAGATTTACCTTTAATGTTAATAGGAAGGTTGAATGGTATTTAGATTAATCTGTTTCCACGAATGCAGTATATTGTTCAGTCTATTCCTCATTTTTTTTTACCAACTTATTTGTTTAAAGAATTTGATGCGGTTGTTCGTTTATTAGTTTGGAAGGATAAATTATCTAGAATTTAATTGTAAAAATTCACTTGCAAATACACTTCAGGTGAACTTCAGTTTCCAAATTTTCAAAATTATTATGAGAGTCCTCAATTAAAATTTATTAACAAATTTTACACACAGAACAAATTTAAATATGAGCTAGAGTTTAATTAACACATCTTTCAGACAATGATGCTAATGCCTTTATATGTAAATGGAGACCAAATCTTTAGAAAACTTTTAATGACCCTGTATTTAAACATTTAATGGAAAATTGGTATAAGAGAGATAGTATAATTGGAGCAAAGTGTAAAATTACAGGTCGGACTCCGAGATATAGAAATAGGATTATATAATTTTCAATGGATAGTTGTTATTTAAAGGAAAGAGATTTAACTTGTATTCGAAGGATAAATGGTTTCTTTGAGAAAGGAGTTTTTCTTTCATTTTTTTCAATTACAAGGAAAAAAAATCATATTAACTGCATTAACCATTTGTTTATTATCAAATACGAGGATTTGTACAAGGAAATGTTCATCAGTATATTAAATTTTCTAATTTGTCCAGATTTGAAAAATTAATTACTGAACCATTTAAAAATATATATCATAAATGTGTAGTTTGTTTCAAGAGAAGATGAAAAAACTTGATGTTTTTGAACATAAAGTAAATGGGAGAAGGAGTTAAAACTTATTTTATTGGACGAGGATTGGTTAAAGGAATGTGAAAATGCGTTAACTAAGTTGATTAATGTAAGATATAATTTAGTTAATTATAATTTTGTACATCAATTATATTGGACACCGGACATTTTGAAAATATATGGTTTTAGGGACTCAGATTTATGTTTCTGGTGTGGAATACAAAAAGGGACATTTTTACATTTGGGTTGTTTATGTGAAAAGGAGCAAAATTTTTTGTCAAAACGTTCTGGACGTTTTGACAAAAAAATCATTTATTACTTGATACAATATTATATTTATTGGGATTTATGACGAAAGTTAGGGATTGAAATTGAACAAATTTCAAATTGATTTTATTCGTTTAACTTTGCCTATTGCAACGAAATGTATAACAATAACCTGTAAAGATGATTTAGAGATTATTATTCAATTATATATCAATTTAGAAAAAAATTATTATATAGGTTTGATAATAATTATTCTTTTTTTACTGAAATGTGGTATTCTCATTTAAATTATATTGATCTTAGATATGATAATTAAGATATTTTCATTATTCTTTATATCTGTTACGTTCAGTCAATTTTAAATTTTGTATAAGGCTCCATTAGCATGTATAAGTAGGGGTAGTTTGTGTTTTTAGGGGTCGGGGAGGGGGGTGGTGTTGAGGTCATTTATTATTTTACTAATTTAAGACTGTATTTTACTAATGTATTTTAAACAGGTTTTTTTATTGTATTATCCGTTTTAATTGTATTATCTTTTTAAAAGCTTATAAAGTTTAAATAAAAACGCATGCACCATGCTCCAGAATTTTTTGTCTTTCCTCATACTCCCACAAATATATTACATCTGTATCGACATATATGTGATTTTTTTTATTACACCCCAAAAAGATTGGGAAAATAGGAAAAGCTAAAAGATCGTGTTCTGTTCCCATCAGCTCATCACAGGTAATGTGAGAGCAATGGCATTGGTGCAGACGAGATAGGCCTGTTGGTTGGCTGGTTTTGGTATTATTTACCAGAGATAGGGGAAAGTTGCCCTAACGGGATGAATAGAAAATTATCATAGGCATAGGCCAGGCATAAAAACAATGCTTTTATTCCGATGGCGGGAGTATTAAAGACAAGAGGACTGCAGAACAAATAAAGGTATGAAGATTTAGCAGAGACACTGGGGTCAAGTTTTGTTACAGAGCCCTGTGGATTACTGAAAAGCCTTGTCAAGTTTGGTTGTAGAGGTGAGAACAATCATGACATTGAAAACACACGTTTTCAGGTAAATATATAATGGAAAAATAGAGACTTATGTTAAAGTGAGGTGTTTCAACATGTTTATATGTATCAACACATCATCGTGGCTGAAGGGGGTGTGGCACAAAATGATGTGGGGTTAGACAGAAAATTCTGATTCTCTTCGAAAAGTTGAAAAAAGATTCAATAAACTTAGCAAAAATAGAAGAAACACGGATTGGAATACCAGAAGAACATTTGACAAGGAACAAAATTATATTTAAAAAAAAACAGACGTTACGGTACAAAAAAATGAGTAAGTAAAACACCAAGGTAAAAAAGTAGGTAGTAGGCCTACCATGAGGAATGATTCAGGAGCTGTTTGTTACACGCTTCTTTGAAATTGGAGGCAAGACCTCCGATCCAAATGTCTGCAATTATTTTCGGCTGGAAATAGACAATTAATAAAAAATTGTTATAATACGTTTGCCGTAAATTGATCCCACCGACAAAGCACAGGGTGCAATATTATAGCTCATAACATAAATTGTATTTGCCACCAACTACTTGCAGTTCTTTCCTATTCTGACCAATTCTACAGTAGATGAGAAGCCTCGACAAATTTGAGTCTTGTAGTATATGTATGCAGTAATTCCCAAGTTTGGGTGTGGACAGACCCAGTCAAGATGATTGAATTTGCTCCAAAATTGCTCTAAATCGCAAACGAGGAAGTAGCGGTAGAAAATACGAAAGTACCCTTCTTTTAATTCTTTTAAGGATGCATCTATTCTCTTCCATCACTCCGTTGTAATTCTTCCAGAACTGAGAAATATAGAGCTCCTCTTTTTTTTCTAAGCGTTGTTCCCCCTCTATATAAAATGAAACGAAATTTACCAATTTCTCTTGTCGGCCAGATTAAACCAAGTTATCTTTGGCTGCTTTAGAAAGATAAATGGAAATGCAATATCACCATCATACAGCCTCCACGTAGCATGTCGAATGATCTTCTTTTTCTAATTTTCCTGTTATGTTCATAATATCACGTGTAGTATCAAGAACAAATAACAACACCTTTCCTGAGTGTTTCGTGTGAGTGAAAACACAAGCCATCGATAGGACCAGTTTCATAAATTTTGTGTACATGTTTTTTTTCTCTATATTTCCAACATAATTATACAGTACACTGAGCAACCCTTCGGATTCCCCGTCAAAGACTCATTACTTATATCCAATCACGATCACCTATGCTTCGCAGAGGAGATGGTGCATAATTTCTGCCAAATGACTTTAATATCATGGTTCATTTGATATCCATCTTATTTGGAATATGTGGCATGCCAAAGGCATTAATGCATTACCTTATTGAACGATTAAAAGTTGGTTATATATTTTTACTTTTGATATATAAAATGTAGACTTTGATCGAATGTTTCTCCAATATGGTGTTATTTTCTTCAATCACGTATGTAAAGATATACATGTTTCACAACTTTCAATTAGACACTTTTATCATCTCTCCAAGTTGATGTTATATTGTGATTTTATACATTCTCTTCAGTTATTAAAATACTTTCCTTTGAAATATTTCGTCCCATAATTGCACAATTTATCACGCATCAACCTTCAAAGTATCTTGGAATATGACAGTTTTAAGGGACATAAATAAGGACTTGGACTTATCTTGCCCCACGTCAATTTGCTGATGGTCTGACCATATGCATGTAAACCCTTGATTGACATATTGTGCCACGCAGGAAAATTATAGACCGTGGAACATTTTAGATCATAGTCTTGTAAGAGAAATAACACTGTCGGTGCTTTACACTTCTTGGATTCAACATAGGAATCCACTTCAAATTTGAATAACTAATGGTCCGACCATTAGAAATGTTACAACTGTCATGATAGTTTTATATATGGAGATGTTGATGTACTGCCTTATTGACTAACACAGCAATGAAGTGCGAAATAGCTTGGAGTTTATCAACTGTGATGTATGGAAGTTTTCAAAATCAATATATAAAGGTTCCAATTAGAGAGTGATCAATAGAGGATCTAAATCTGGAAACGAGACAGGGCAGGTGACAGACGTGTGTGCAAGGGACCACTTTAGCTAAGCTGTTAGATCCAAAATAATTATGTAGAGGGATTTATCTAGGCTGCGGCTTGCGATTCTAACCATGAGAATGTCCACATTTGCAGAAATAATAGATGAATTATAACATGTGGAATGTGATAAGTTGTTTTCCACTATGGATGACGAGGTACGTGAAAGAACTTTAAAGCTCTTTCCTCATACTCCCGCAAATATATTACATCTGTATCGATGTATATGCGATCTTTTTATTACACCCCAAAAAGATAGGAAAAATAGGAAAAGCTAAAAGATCGTGTTCTGTTCCCATCAGTTTGAACCTCGTAGATAGCAGCTCATGAGGTAACAGCCTTCATTAATTGCTAATAAACCTTTTAATGTTCAATGCACCCATACACATTTCACAAACTTACTTTACACCTTTCACTTGTTATCATGGTTAGAATGATGTGTAAACAACTTCAACATGGCTGCGCGATGTGGCAAGTCTGGGAAGAAAGAGGAAGAAGTCTCAACCGCTGTGGAATCCATCTCTACAGCTATAGAATGTTTCAGTGAAGTAAAGAATACATTCGGGATGGAAAAGAATTTAAAACATCAATCATCCAGTTTGTTAGCATATTGGATAACCTATGGACCATTATTGAAATTCACGACTGGACAGTTAAAGAACTTGAATGATTAGTTGAATTTCTCGAAGCTCAACTTAAAGACTTAAAAATGTAAAGCTGAATTAGGAAGGTCTAATGCAGTGTGACTGAAAAACATCTCTGGTTACAATTTGGGATAAAAATTATAATTTGTCGTGTTCTGCATTTATTTTAAATATTTTGCTATGTTTATGCTATTTGTTATTAATATCTTGTATACAGAAATTATGTTAAATCCAAAAATATTTTAAAAAGAAAGAAATACCTGGTTAGATGCACAGCATTTCCTGACCAAACACCTCGTGGAGAACCGACAACGAACTGGGTAAATTACCCAAACTCAGCTTCTTCCTTAGATCAGAGGAATTTGACTGGTATGTCAGATATAATTATATATAAATATATAACTATTTCTACCATAATAAAATATAAAATAAATATCATCTAGGATAATCATCATAAACGCAAGAAATCCATTGATATAAAAGAACAAAAACAAAAACAAATACTAATAAAACCCTTCTTCTATCGAGGTTTACAAGAGAAGTACAAAGATGGATCATGTCGCAACCTCTAGAGGATGGATAGATCAGCACAAGAGCACACAAATCATCTGAATCTACAAATTATAGTAGTTGTCTAGCAATGGGCCACATATATGTTCAAACTGAATATTTGTTTAAATTTTAAATATAATACCTGATATTTTATAAATTTAGATATGCCATTACATCATGCAGCCACTGTTCATGGGCGGATGAGAATTCATGTTTCCATTTTATTAAATCTGCTCATCTGGCGATCAATGTGTTATAAGATAAAGTTTCTCTTGAGGTGCCAATAAATAATATCCAATATCTTCCTAATTTAGGACGTTGCCAAACATGTGAATTAGCAAGGATTCTAAGAATTTAAAATTTTCACTAAATGGATGAACATCCGAACTGTAACAAGAAAATTTGTGTTTAGGCACATTTATTCCCATTATCACTTCAATTGTAAAAAAAAAAGTTCCTAACGCAAAATGAAGATTTATTTATCAAAATAGGAATAGAATACCAATCCTCGTCTGAAATATTGAAGCAAACAATCTGTCCACAGAGCGTTAATTTCAGCATCAGATGGATACATCTTCAATTTCCTTGATATTTTAGAACAAACTATTATTTATTCATTAGAACTTATTTTAAGATGAGGGCGTGGCAAGATGGCATGGAAGAGAAACATGTAATCCAGCAGAAAATTGGCAAATTAATCGATTCAGATTGGATGCATCCCAGGGTATTGTGATTAATACCAGGAGTTATATACGTTGTGATGGTAGTCATTTACCAAAATTTTCTTGACGCTGACCAAACAATGTCTGATTAAATAAAAGCTAATTAATCTCTGTCATTTAAGAATGGATGTCGGAGCAAGATAGATATTCTATCGACCAGTTAGTTTACAGTCTGTTGTCGGGAAAACGCTTGAAACTATCATTAATTAGGAAATAGCAAGACATTTAGAAGGAAGGGTGTTTATTGGGACAAATGCAGCCTGGATTCAGAAAGCCTAGGACTTGTTTGACAAATTATTCGTGTTCTCTGACTATATAATCGGTGTGGCTGATAGAGAAAAACCCGTGGATGATGTATATTTGGAATTCCACAAGATATTTGATAGGGTGCTTGGCAGGAATCCTATCAAAAGAATAGAACAGAATGAAGTTGGGGAACTATTTTGGCATAGATTCATGTTAAATGTCAGAAAGCAGAACGTTTGGTTAATGGGTGTTGTAATGATTGGAAGGCAGTTGTAAGTGGGGTGCCACAGGGGTCGATACTGGGCCCCAGTTGTTCAACATTGACATGGATGATTTGAAAACTAGGACAGGGTGTAGTGTAGCCAGGTGTTCCGATTATGCTAAATTGAGATATAAAGCAAATTTTACAGTGAATGAAAAGAAGATGGAGAAGGATATAGATAACTTTGGTGAATGGGAAATTGTCTGGCAGATTGAGTGCAACACACTTAAATGAAAGGTCAACCACTTTGCAAAAAAATTAGAAGAGCAGATTATTATCTAAATGGTGAAAAACTGCAGCAGGCTGTAGTGCAGAAGGACTTCATAGAGATTGTGCATGAATCACAAAATGTTGTGTTACCATTACAACAGATTTTCAAGATCGACAATGGAATGTTGGCCTTCATTGCTCGAGGAATTGAATTCAACAGGGGTGACGTCATGCTTCAATTTTTCAAGAAGCTCGTAAAGCCGCATCTGGAGTATTGCATAATATAATGTGCTTGGTTGCAGTCCAGAAGATGTTAACATAGATGATTCTGCAGATGAGTCGGTTTAACTATGAGGTGAGATTCAATCACCTGGATTATACTCACTCGAATTCAGATGAATTAGAGGTGATCTGAAATAAACATATAAAATTATGAAAGGAATGGGTAAGATAGAGATAGAAACATTGAGATCACTGATAGGGAAGACCAGAATTACGTAACATCTCCTCTAGATTCAGGCAAGTGGATTTAAGACGGAGGGGGCCACATTTTTTTTCACAGAGGCCTTTTAATTTTTTGCCCATGGATGCAGTTCAGGCTGCTTCATTAACCATATTTAAGATTTGGTGTGAAAGATTGTAGCACTTAAAAAGAAAGTAAGAGATATGGTGAAAAGGCAGATTGGTGGAGTGGAACAATGTTCAAAATGGCCATGTCTTTATGGAATGGTGGACCAGACACGACAGGCCAGATGACCCACACCTGCTGATATTTCCTATATTCTTATGTTATTTTCCCGTCAAAGTAGGATTAGTTTTCCTTGGGAGTAAGCTATAGTTACCAATTAGTTTGGTGTGCTGCAAAAAGGGAGATGTAGGGTTTTTCAATTGTTTAGATTGCTGGCTTTTCTGAAAAACCATAATTACATAATGAAGAATAACAAATTATCTAAAAGAAATTTACATGATGACATGAAATAAATATAAAATATAAAGTAAGAATAATCTACAATATAACCCCAAAACCCTCTACACTTCCACTTAACCTATACCTATCCCCTATAAAATAGAATAGAGATATGGAGAATCACTTCAATCATTTATTTTCTATTCAATGTGGGATCCAGCTGCAAACATCCATTTTAAGATTTTCAAATTGAAATAATCTAAATATCGACTTCAAATCTTTCAAAATCTCTAATATTGATCTCTTAAATTGCAAGTTATGTTCTCCAATAGAATGCATGACCTCTTTTCGGAATGCATGACCTCTTTTCTGATTGCCATCTTTGTTAGTTCGATCAGATATTTCCATGAAACAGCTACACATTTCCATGCTATGGGTAAAGTCAACATAGGAATAGTCATTTGAAATTTATCTCAGTAAGTAAATTTATTTCAGTAAGGTCCCCAGTTAATGTCTCGAGATCCAAAAATTCTTCTCGAGAAAATTATTTTTTCAGGATTGCCTGCAAGTAGTTTCAAAATTTAGCCCAAAAACTTTTAATCTTATCATATCCCAAACTCAATGCAAAAATGTACCCTTTTTGTCATTACATTGAAAGCAACAATCAGATGCAATCATTTTAAATGTTTCAAACTTTCAGGAGTTAAATATAATTGATGTATAATGTTATAATTTAACAACCTATAACTAACTTTAACTAACTAACTTTTTATTAAACTTCCTCCAATTATCTGTATCAAACTGAATCCCCAAATCTTCCTCCCATTTAAGTCCAGATGTATGCAAATCCACCTGAAATATTTTCCATTGTAGTAATTTGTACATACTTGACGTAAATCCTTCTTTCCTCCATCACGAATTAATACCTCAAATAATGATCCTTTAGGTAATTCTATATGTCTTCCTAAGCAATGTTAAAACATTGAATTAAGTTGGTAATAACATAAAAAATGAAGAGTATGCAGAGCGCATACACTGATCTAATCCAAGGTTTTTATTAACTAGAAGACTGGAGCGTATCACATGTAGTTCGACCAGTCCAGAATGACCTGTTCTGGCAAGGAGCAACAATTTCAGACCTGAAAGTAGGCGTGGCTACGCTGTCAGCCCATCACATAATTCTACACTACAATCTGTACATAGACACATTGGTGATAGAATCTGTACAATCACAGAATATTAGGAAATTTGCATTTTTCCTTCAACCTTTCAAATGATTAAAAAAGACACCTGCAAACAATCATGCACCGTTCTGGTTTCAGATTTTAAGGAGTTTATTGTCTATCGTGAAAGGCAAATACTTAATTTGCAACAAAAGAGTATATCTGGAAAATCCACCTGGCATTCCTATAATTTTAGTTACCTCCTCCAATATACTTATCAAATAAAACACAACCGGAGATTTATAATTATTAACAAGGTTACTCGTCCATTTATACATAAATTGATCTCTTCTAATCTCTCTAATTTTACTCAATTCATTATCTATCCATGGAACCGACAAACAAAATGAAACATTCAATGAATAATTTTCTGTTGCTCTGCATTATAATAACTCTCAAAATGTGGTAAATGCATATCGAGAAACAACAATTGATTTTCAATCTTGTACACTCTTACATGATAGAATTATCCAATTTCAACATTCTCTGATAATTTACCTTCTCCCTCCCTTCTACATTTCACCTTTCCCTCAACTCTCTACCTGTTCCATGTCCATTCACATTGCCTTCCCTATTAAACCCAGCTTTTGGGATGTGACCTCATCTTTAATCCATCTGTTATCTCCTTAATCTTTATCCCTGCTCCTCCCAAAACTCTCCACTTTTTCCTTTTGTATCGATTCCTGACAGAATTTATTGTACTTTGATGGAAGTCCCAATATTTGATGCACAAATACACAACTACACTGTTTGATTTTAATCTGAAATGGACGGGTCGAATTAAGTATTTGGGTATAATCATGGGTGCTAATTTTCAATCTTTATATAAATTAAATTATGTTCCGTTAATTAAAAAAAACTGATTTGATTAAATGGAAAGATCTGCCTATTAATTTATTGGGTAGAATAAATACAATTAAGATGAATATTCTTTCCACGTATACAATATTTTTTTCAATCTATTCCATATTTACTTGAAAATATTTTTTCGAGATTTGAATAAAATGGTTAGGGAGTGTTTATGGAGCAGTACGTTTTCAAGAATAGCCTTGAATATATTAACTTGGAAATATGACCGAGGGGGACTACATTTACCACATTTTCGAAATTATTATAAAGCAGCCAAACTTAAATTTATTTTTAATTTATTAGATTTGGAACGGTCCCCTAGTTGGGCCAAAATTGAGATGGCAAATATTTTTGAATTTGAAATACATCAATTATTATTTAGATGAAATGTAAATTTGTTACAGAACATAATGTGCCTATATTAAAACATTTAATGAAGCTATGGACAAAGAAACAGAAAATTATAGGTTGTAGTGGTGAGTCAGCTTTGACTCCGTTGTATAATAATCAACTTATTTCTTTCTTAATACATAATCGAAGTGTATTATGTTGGAGGTTTAAAGGTGTGGACAATTTGAGAGATTGTTTTAAAGAAGGTATTTTTCTAATCTTTTGATCAGATGCGAGACAGTGATGGTATTGATAAGAATTCTTTGTTTCTCTATTACCAAATTCGATCTTTGGTAAAATGTACGTTTGGTAGAGATATGATTTTATCTGAAATGACTAAATATGAGTCTCTTCTTATGAAGGTACCAGGGAAGGGTTATAATTCAGTTATGTATCAAATATTAATGGATGGTATCGATAAAAATGGTTGGGATAAATCTAAATGTAAATGATAAGCGGAAGTTGGTTTTATTTTTTTCCGAGGAAGATTGATCAGATATTTGTTATGATAGTGTAACTAGACTGATAAATGCACGTTACGCAAAGGTTAATTATAATTTTTTACATTAGTTATACTTAACACCTGAAAACCTAAAACAAATATATGGTTTTCATGAATAAGATTAATGTTTTCGATGTGATAACGCTATTGGAACTTCTTTTCACGCGGTAAGGTCTTCTTTTAGAAGAAAGTACAATAGACTCTGGAATACCTGGATAAGATTAAAATACCTTTAGATCCGAGAGTATTTTTATTGGGTAGTTTGCAACCTCTGAAAGCTCTAGGATTAGATATATTTCAATTTGCTTTTGTATATTTAGTATTAAATGTAGCGAAAAAAAATGTATTTCAGGTATGTGGAAAGATTCGAATATGATTGATATAAATAGATGGCATATTGAGATGAAATATTGTTTAATAATGGAAGAAATCATATGTTTCACGTGATAACTATAGTTTTTTTATTAATAATTGGTTGTTATATTCAGAATATTTACATTTTGATTTACATTGATTAGATCTTAATATGTAAGCTTAATTTTTCTTTATTTTCTTTCTCTTTTTATGGCTCTCCTTCGGAGAGTATATAGAATACAGAGAACGATTGAGTAGACTTGGCCTTTATTAATTTGAGCAGAAAAGAATGAGCGGTATATTACATTATGAGTGGACAGATATAGTAGATGTGGAAAGACTCTTCTCCTTAAGAGAAGTTATTTTTGTTGGGAAATTTGTATTCTTTAAGGGAAATGGGATTGGACAAAATTCAAATTGCTTTCCTACGTTTGGTGATATCAGTAGCTCGTAAAAGTATTGCTGGTATTTTGAAAGATGATGCAGAGATAATAATATTACGTAGGGATATTCAATTGAATGTATGTATGTCATGGAAAAATTACCGATAATTTGCATTATAATTATTTTATTTTGTTCATAATTGGTCTACATATTTGAAATATATGCATTTAGATATACATTGAAATGTTCTTAACATTTATGAATTTTAATTTATATATAATCTATATATTTTTTGCTACCGTTAAGGCATCTGGTTGAAATGCTGGGTGTGTGGAGTGGTTTTTGTTTTAGTGCTTTTGGAACTTTCTTAATTATTTTCTAATTTGTTTTTATTTGTTTTTTTATGTATATATATCTTTTTAAATTCTTTTTATTGATTATTACTATACTGTATGTCATGTAATTACTATTTTCTCAATAAGGTATGAAAAAAATAACTTATTGAAAGATTATTATTTTGAACAATGAAAAACATTATTCATTATTTCAAGATAAGAGTAGTCGCTAACAGCAAGTGTCAGGACCAGAAGGAAAAAGGATGTACTTCGCGATATCAGGTCTATTTCGGGTGAAAGGCGCAAAGCGAATAATTAGCGAGGAGGAGAAGCAAAGAGCGAGTGACTGAAAAACATAGTTAATTCGCACGATCTAATAAAGGGAGGGATGGTCAAGGAACGGACAGCGAGGAGCGTCCCAGCTCGTGAGTGACATGGAGAAGGGGGAGCACTGAGGGTGTTGGCTCGAGAATCCTCTTCGCTGAGAGGTTCTGGTACAGGTTTAAAAAAAGGATGTTATTTTAATGTAATAAATTCATGTGGTTTGTTTCAGACATTGCAGATGAACTCCTATTCGTGTCATGCAGCACCTGTTCCAAACGAGAACTATACAAGTCTGAAAGAGCCCCTGAAAATTACATCTAAATGAAGTGGGTCCGGCTGCAGATCTCTATTGAACGCATGATAGCACTGAAGCTGTGTGTGGACTCACTTTGGAGCTTCTGAGATGCAGAGAATACGGTCGATAGCACAATTATTAATTTGGTTGCACCGCAGTTTAAGATAGTATAAAAAAAAGTTAGGGACTTGGTGATCAACAGCAAGAAAAGTAACATGAAGAAAGTGCAGGAGTATCTTGTGAACATCACCCTTCAAAACAGATGCACCGATTTGGATATTGTTTGGAGAGGTGGGCCATTAGGAGAAGGCAGCAGTAGCCAGGATTATTGCACTATCAGTGGCTCTGCAGTACAGGGAGAAAGGTGAAGGTATGGTAGAGCAATGGTCATAGGGAATTCCATTGTAAGCGGAGCAGGCATGAGCTTTTGCTAACGCAATAAGGACTTCGAGATGGTGTGTTTCCTCGTGGATGCAAGGGTGAGCCTTATCTTGGAGCGGCTACAGGGCATTTTCAATGGGAGCGTGAACTTCCAGATGTCAGGGCACAATTCGAGGAAAGATGAATGATGACCCTCAATTGAATACAGGGACATCGGACATATATTTAGGAGCCTAAACTCAAAAGAAATAATATAACGATTCTTAAATATGACACAAGTTAGCCAGGGTAGAAATATTAAAACAGTTAGAATGAATATGTCGCCTGAACGTTTGTGCAGTAGTGGTGGGGGGTATTTCAGTATATCCGCGTTTTGCAACGGGTTCTGAAGAAAATGGGACCAGTGCAATCTGGATGGTCTATATGAGCGTAGAGTCAGGATCAATGTCAGAGTGAGATTGTTTGCTCATGTCGTTGTGCGAGGTTTAAACTAATCGGGAAGCAGGGTGGAACCTACACTGAAAGATTTAGGAAGTTGGTACAGATATCAAAGGCTGAGTTAGGAAAGAGGATAAAAGAGAAATATAGGAGAGGAAAGTGGAGAGCAAACGATGCAGAGGTCACTAGATTCTAAAAGGATAATGAGCAGAAGGGCACTTTATCTGAATGCTTGAAGGTTTAGAGAAAAGGTGGATAAAATAGAGGCGGAAATCAATAGCAAAGCATATGATTTAGTGGCCATCACAGAAACCTAGGTCGAAGGTGGGCTTGACTGGCAATCGTATATTGAGGAGTAACATGTAATGTCACAAGATAGACAGGAAGGTAAAGGTAGTGGTTTGCAGCGATTAATTCAAGGTAAGATGAGAACAATATGTATAGATGACATAAGATTGAAGGAGCAGAATGATTGGTCCATCTGGGTAGAGATTCAAACTATAAAGGGAAAATTCAATGGCGGGTGTTGTCCATCGCCCAAGAAATAACAGCAACACAATGGCACATCCTATTAATTGAGAGAGAGTTGGAGCATCTAAAATGGAAAGGCAGTTGTCGTGGGGGATTTTTAAATTCCACGCTGATTGGGAAATTATAACTGTTCAAGGTAGTCTCAAGGATAGCTTCATAGAATGCATCCGTGATAACTTTCCTAGGAGGCAGGTTAAAGTACCTCAAAAAGGGAAAGCTACTTTATAACTCATAATGTGCAAAGATATGTTAAAAGTGACGTCCTAGCATTTAGGAGCCCTCTTGGAAAAGGCGATTATAGTATGATTGATTTTTTTTAAATGAAGGTACCGGGTAAAATATTAATATAAAGCTCGTGTTTTATTATTTCACACGAGAGACTACGGGGGGGGGGGGGTGGCAAGATGGCGTAAGGAATAGACGTGCCTTCCAGTCCTCTCCCGACTCTTTGGTGTTGTTTTGTCTTTAAATGCCCGTTAAAATCTTTTCAACGATAGATATAGTTAGAGCTGTTAAACTAGTTTCCAATGGTACAATTGTTGAAAAAAAGCAAGAAAAAACGGCAACAGATTGTTAAGAAATTACATTTTCCGAAGATATCAGAGCCTGCTTATTTGCAAGAAGCCAGGACTCAGCGTGGAATGGATCCAGGAGGAGAAGCACAGGAATCAGCAGCGGAGCTCCGTTCTCTGCCGGTAGGGGTCTTTACAAATGGCACCCGGCAGCCCTTAGATCAAGGGCTAGCCAGGTGCGTGTATTTCAGTCAATGCCCGCTATTAGCGCTGTCACAGAGCCTTTGACAGCTGAAACAGCTGGGAATCTGCCACCTGAAGACTTGCAGTTAAAGAGTCGTCCACTGACTGATGTAATGGTGGCGCTGCGAAGTGCACGACCTGAAATTAAGATTCCTATAGACCTCGATGTGTCGGAGATGCTTGACAGAATATGGCTTCGGGATTACCCTCGCCATCAACCTCCAAATATTACTGGGGAGTTTATGGCGGGGGTTTCTACACGAAGTCACACTGCAAGAAAAGCAGTTAAATTAAGGGAAGGAATACAAGACCTTTTGGCTATTCAGAAACAACTGGACCCTACTGTGTCTGAATCTACTTCAGTGGATACGTTTCTTAAGAATCTTGAATTTAAGTTAACTGCTATATTGAAAGAATTTGTTAAAGCTTTAGATCAACTTGATACTAAACTTAATACCTTGGTGGATATTAATACTAAACAGATGGCTGATTATGGAGCTTTTAAGCTTAAAACGAGTGAAATAATTGATTTTTGTGACCAAGGTTTAGTTGAGATACAAGATTGTTTTATTGACAGCTTGTAATTGATCTGTATCTCATAAGTTTCTCTTATGTCTTGGTGTGAGCTTGCAGGCGCCTCAGATTGAAGAGACTGCCATCTGTGCAGTACCGGATGTAAACAGCGTCTTCACTGTTGAGGTCTTTCATGGCTTGGTTCAGCATCATGCTGAAGAAGATTGAAAAGAGAGTTGGTGCGAAAACACAGCCTTGCTTCACGCCATTGTTAATGGAGAAGGGTTCAGAGAGCTCATTGCTGTATCTGACCCGACCTTGTTGGTTTTCGTGCAGTTGGATAATCATGTTGAGGAACTTTGGGGGACATCCGATGCGCTCTAGTATTTGCCAAAGCCCTTTCCTGCTCACGGTGTCGAAGGCTTTGGTGAGGTCAACAAAGGTGATGTAGAGCCCTTTGTTTTGTTCTCTGCACTTTTCTTGGAGCTGTCTGAGGGCAAAGACCATGTCAGTAGTTCCTCTGTTTGCGCGAAAGCCGCACTGTGATTCTGGGAGAATATTCTCGGCGACACTAGGTATTATTCTATTTAGTAGAATCCTAGCGAAGATGTTGCCTGCAATGGAGAGCAACGTGGTTCCACTGTAGTTTGAGCAGTCTGATTTCTCGCCTTTGTTTTTGTACAGGGTGATGATGGTGGCATCATTATAAATTATACAATTTCAGGAAAGACGTAGTCCTCCACGGTCTCCAAAGAGAGTGGAGATACAAGATGGGAATCGAATTCCAAGAAGAAATTGAAATAATGGTGGTCGAAGTGATAAAAATACTAAAAAAATTACTAAAAAGAATTTTTTTTCTCTTTTTGAGAAAATTTTAAATAATGATGATAGTTTACGTGAAACGTGAGTTGGGAGAGAGAGCTGGGTGGGCACTATTTTCCAGAAGTCATCAGCTACATGTGAGTTATCTCACACCCGATATTGTGTGGGAGTTACTGCAATGAGCGGTTGACCCAGGAGGAGGTAGCAGTTGCCTGTTTTTTTTTTATTATTAATTTTTGGATTGGGGAGTAAAGGTTTTTTTTAATTATTTTTAATTTTTTTTATATATATATCTTTTTGTAGTTTTAGGAGGGGATAAGGGGAGGGAGTGTTTTTTTTTTCTTTCTCTCTTTTTTTCCTTCTTTTCCTTCTCTTTTTTGTGTGTTCTTTTAAGTAATGTTTAAATTTAAATTTGTTTTTTTTTAATACTTACGGTTTTAATAATTTTATTAAGTATAAGAAAGTATTTGCTGGTTTAAAAAATTAAAAGTTGATGTGGTTTTTTTTGTAACGCTTATTTAGTAGATAAGGAATATTTGAAAGTTAAATCTGAATGGGATGGATAAGCTTTTTATTTTTTATTTAACTTCAAGATGAAAGGAGTGGTATTTCTGGTGTAAATTATTTTATTATCTTAGTTACAGAACGAAGGCAATAATGGTGAAAGCTATAAATTGAATTGTACAATTCTTAATAAGGCTTGAATTTTGTTTGTTGTTTATGCTCCATTTGTTGAAGATATAGCTTTTGTTGTAGATGTGTTTTTTATTATTTGGATATGTGAATTTTAAAGTAATGATTGGAGATATTTAAATATGGTATTGGGGCTTTTATTGGATAAGTTTTCAAGAGCAAAGGAGAGAAATGGTGGAAGAGTACTAAAATTGAATTGTATAATGCTTAATGAGGTTTGGAATTTGTTTTAAGATGGTGGTTTATGTGACTAATATGATGATAGATGTGAAGTTAGTTGATATTTGGTGAAGGTTTATTTTTATAGAGAAAGTTTTTTCTTAATCTTTTATTCTCATGCTACAATTATTTTTTTAAGGATTGATTATTGTTTAATGTTTTTGTTTTTTTGTAAGTGTTTTTTTCTCTCTTACATATATTACTAATCTTATTAATCCTTCACTCTATATTGTGGGGGGGAGAAGGAGGGGCGGTTGGATTAATTTGAGTTGGTTTATTAATGTTGTGTAATAATTATGGTGGGGATATAGTTTGTTTAGATTACTGATGTTGTATTGTAATTTCATTATTTCATTTTTAATTTTTTAATGTAATCTTATATCTTATTAATGTTATAAAATCTTAAATAAAGTTTAAAAAAAACATGAGAGACTACAACAGGATGGCGAACAATAGATCAGCGTGTACTGCAAGCAGAGGATGTTAGGCTGAACAGTTGAGGCACTCTTTGAGACATTCAAAGAGGTTTTGTTTGTTATTTTGCCAGTGCAAAACAAAGTTATATTCACGTAAAAATATTATAAGTAAGAAATGGAAGAGTCAATCTGAGTTTAAGAAGGAAATAAACAAAACTATAATATTAAAAGCTCATGCGTTCTAATTAACAAATACTGCTGGGAATCGGAGGGACTCTGACATCTGGATGAGTCGTCAAAAGACAACATATCGAGCCATAAGGAAAATGGAAGAAGTATATTGAAGGAAAATTATCACAAAATACAACAAAAATAGCAAAAACATTTTAAAATATGGATAACGGAAAAGGGTAGGTAGAGTCATCGTAGATCCCTTAGAAGATGAGAGAGGGAAATTAAAATTGACCAAGATGGAAATTGTCCAGTCAGTTAACAAATATTTAGTCTTGGTCTTTTGGGTGAAAGACATGTTCAGTTTGTGATAGGGATGCGAAGGAAGTGAGGACATTTATCAAACAATTGTTACATCAGAGATAGTGATGAGAAACCCAACGAGAAAGAAAATTGGCAAATTAATTGATTCTGATTGGATGCATCCCAGGGTATTATGATAAATGGCAGGAGTTATATACTTTGCGATGGTAGCTATTTACCAAAATTCTCTTGACGCTGATCATACAACGGCTGATTAAATAAAAGCAAATGAAACACTACAGTTCAAGAATGGATGTCGGAACAACATGGATGTTCTATCGGCCAGCTAGTTTAGAGTCTGTTGTCGGGGAAATGCTTGAAACTATCATTAATTATGAAATAGCGAGGCATTTGGAATGAAGGGTGTTTATTGAGACAGATGCAGCCTGGATTCAGGAAGGCTAGGACTTGTTTGACATATTATTCGAGTTCTCTGACTATATAATGGGTGTGGCTGATAAATCAGAACCCGTTTATGATGTATATTTGGATTTCCAAATGGCATTTGATAGGGTGCTTTGCAGGAATCCTATCAATAGGATACAAAAAAATGGAGTCAGGGAACTATTTTGGCATAGATTCATGATTGGTTAACTGTCAGAAAGCAGAGAGTTGGGATAATGAGTGTTGTGATGATTGGAAGGCAGTGGTAAGTGGGGTGCCACAGGGGTCAATACTGGGCCCCAGTTGTTCAATATTGACTTGGATGATATGAAAGCGAGGACAGACTGTAGTGTGGCCAGGCGTTCGGATGTTGCTAAATTGAGATATAAAGCAAATTATACAGTTAATGTAAAGAAGATGGAGAAGGATATAGATAAATTTGGTGAGTGGGCAATGGTCTGGCAGACTGAATACTACACTCTTAAATGCGAGGTTTACCACTTTGCCAAGAAAATTAGAGGACCAGATTATTATCAAAATGGTGAAAATCTGCAGCAGGCTGTAGTGCAGATGAACTTCAGAGAGTTTGTGCATGAATCATAAAATTTTGTGTATTATTACACAATAACAGAGTATTATTAGGAATGTTGCATTTTTCCTTCAACCTATCAAATGATTAAAAAAGACACTTTCAAACAATCATGCACCGTTCTACTTTCAGATTCTAAGCAGGTTATTGTCTATCGTGAAAGGCAAACATTCAATTTACAACAAAAGAGTATATTTGGATTATACACCTGGCATTCCTATAATTTTAGTAACCTCCTCCAATAAACTTATCAAATGAAACACAATGGAAGATATATTATTATTAACAAGTTTACTCGTCCAGTTAAAAATAAATTTATCTCTTCTAATCTCCCTAATTTTACTCAATTAATTATCTATCCAAGTAACAGAACAAACGAAATGAAACTTTCAATGAATATTTTTTCTGTTGATCTGCATTATATTAATTCTTAAAATGTGGTAACTGCAAACCGAGGAACACAATTGATTTTCAATCTCGTACACTCTTACATGATAGAATTATCCATTTTCTATGTACTCTGCTAATTTCCTTTCTCCCTCCCTACTATATTTCACCTTTCCCTCCACTCTCCACCTCTTCCATTTCCATTCACATAACCTTCCCTAATATACCTATCTTTGGGAATGTGACCTCATCTTTAATCCATCTGTTATCTCCTTACTCTGAATCCCTGCTCCTCCACAAACTCTTCACTCTTTCCCTTTGTATAGTGTCCTGACGGCATTTTTCATACTTTAATGAAAGTCCCAATATTTGATACACAAAATGCACTTTTTGATCTACTGTGCTTAAACAGCATTGTGCTTTACTTTAACACAACAGTATCATCCACCGACACGAGATTATCTACTCGCCTTTTTAATTTCTCCCTTCCCACTTCGGTGTGTTTCATGTTAACTGATAAATTCACGCCAACAATCAATAGACACATTTTACAAATATGAATAAACGTTAACTGTTATTTATCGCTAATTTTTATTTAATCCGATTGATCGTCTAATTGTTTCTTTTATTCCCCTTGTGTTTCATCTCCAGTTCATTCACTGCTAATTTTGTTTGTATCTGCAGACGACCTGTGACGCAGTGCTACTATTTTTCGGAAGAATATTTTGCATAAGTAAGTGATTTGGTTGCGTTGAGTATCTGCAATTACTGAAGCTGTACTCCGCCGGAGAGCTATTTTCTAGGGTTTGCATGTTGACTGCAGTAAGAATAATATAAACGATCGCTGTCCTCTCCTTTCATTGAACACTACTAAATAAATTTGGAAGACATATTTGCATGTAACATCTCCAATTTTGAAACACGGAACTGGGAAGTTTGTTTTACGTAGATGGAAGTTGTATATTTGGAACAATCAGGGAGCAATCGTTGGAACAGTTTAATTTTTTTAAAGTATATTAGGCCAAATAATTTGATGAGAATTGCGCCTTAAAGTAATGTCAATGCGACGAGCTATTGACGGCAATGTGGAGGAATGAAAATATGAGACTGATGGGCTCCTGAATATAGTTCATGGAAAGGTCAAGATTGACGTAAGCGTACAATAAATTAAACATCAATCATTTTATTTTATACTGAGATGACGCGGAGGAAATATGCACAAAATTTATTAGAAACGCCGTACATTTCAGACAAAGCAGAAACATGGAATAAGACTCCCGTTGAATGAGTTGAGATCAGGCGGAACAAGAAGTGGCAATGTTCGCAGTAATGAATGGATAGGTGTCTTCATAAGACATGAATAATTCCATTGTTTGCGGTTTTCCATTTACACTGTAGGATTGCCCATGGCGCTGCAGTTAATTGCGACATTCTACACACTAGCACACCATGTGATATTTAAGCATCTATTAAGACGTGGTTTGGAGGCGAACTGCCAATTTTCTTCACTGCGCACAAATCACGGTAATTAGATAAATGGAAGATTGAGGAAATCGGCATTTGCAGCTGACCAAGTTTCTCTGGACCACAAAGAACACTTTGAACACTTTTATAATCAAACGATGGAAAAGAGAAATGACTGCACATCTCCTTCGTTTATCTCTTATGTCCTGTGAGCTAAGATTAGCAGTGCTGAGAAATTTTGCTTTGAAGCAAAGAAGGATGCCAGGATGTGGAATATGTCTGGAAAAGATTCTGAGTGGCATGGAAAGGCTGGAGACAGAGAGAGAGAGAGAGAGAGAGCCTTTTTTGCAAACACCAGAGGGCATATGTATAAAATGAAAGAAGAGGTTTTGGGATGATATCAGTGGTCTGTCCTTTAAATACCGATGGTAGTGGGTGGCTAGATTACGTAAATTTGGATGAAACACAAGGGGAATAAAATAAACAATTAGACAGTCAATCGGATTATATATAAAATTAGCGATAAATGACAGTTAACGTTTATTCATATTTGTCAAATATGTCTATGGATTGGTTTAATATCGAGAATGGAAGGACTTGTACTTCCTCTAGTGTTATCCGTTCGAAATTCTAAATTATTTCGCAACGGCTGATGAATCTGACGGGGAGATATAATGGATAAATAAGCACGGTCAGCAGCTGTTGCCTGAACTTGGTCTGTGTCATAGCGTAAATACAGGTGTTTGTGCAACAACTCAGCATCTGGAGCATGAATCCGATTTCCACTAAATAAGATGGAAGTATGAGAGGATAATATGCCAAATACTGCGTTCGTTGCATTATTGAAGACAGCGTATTGATTCCCCATAACAGTATGAAATTGATGGAGATAAGCAAAAGAAGAATAATAGATTTTTTTCGGCTTTCAATCTGACGGTCTTTGCGATTCTCAATGAATTGTCCTTCACTCTTTCTCACACTTAGCCTCAGGCGGGATATATTGGCCACCAAAATATGCCTGATTGTTACAATATTCATTACGAATATCAAAAGAAAGGGGATAAAAGGGGTTAGGATGAAATGAATTAACTCAATGATTGTCCACATCAGAGAAACCATAACAATGGTCTGAACATAGCAAAACCATGATTTCGACCCATACTGGTACCATGCTGTGAACATGAAGAACCAGAAAACATTTTTTAAACAACTGAGTATTATCACTGTTCCCAGAACGGCGCTCGATGTTTTCTCCGTACAGTACTGGTGTTTCAGCTTTCTAAAACAAATAGCAATAAGTCGGTCAAAAGTGAACATTACTGTGAACCACACAGAACAGTCTATCGTTGTGTAGAGCAGAACAGCATGGATATTACAAAGGTTAATGGACCTTACAAACTGGATGCTATAAATATCCGGAATACGTCTCAATATTAGATCAAATATAATAACCAGTAGATCAGCCACTGACATGGCCACGAGGTAGCGGGTGACGCATTTGGAGAGTCCACATTTTCCTCGGGACAGGATACCAATTGCCGCCATGTTAGCTGAAATGATAATATATGGATAGGAAGTGTATACACATGAGGAAACAGAGTTTTGCATTATTCTGTATTTTCCAATTGTGATACAAATTAACAAATACGTTCGGGTTGAATGTAAAAATCGCAATCATATTTTGTTAATCTGAAATCACGAACATGATGGTCACTGTCCCAACGTAGATGAATTAATTGCAGTAAAATGGTCTCATTAACTACCGGAAAATCGCTCAGATGACCCCACTGAAAAGTGCTTGCAACGCTTTACATTGCAGATATTACCAATAACCTGCCCTCACCCATTACATTTAATCTTCCGCAGCGGGTGCGTGGAGAACTCCATCTCCCTTCCTCCACACACCACTTAGAAGACCTGGACAATTGAGATGAAGATCAGACGACAATTAAATGATCATAGTAGCGCTGTTAACAGATCAGGGTCAAAAATTCTCATCTCTGCACCATAACCTTGAATTTCCGAATGGCTTCCAACCTCATTAGCCACAATCAGAGAACACAGTCGATTCAACCACGCCAGGATAATATTAAAATATGTGGCATGAAATGTTGTACTTCATTACCATGATCCTGCACACTGAAACCTGGTTGGAAACGCACCTTTAACATTTTCTGAATTTTCGTGTTATGCCTCCATCTTTGGCTGAACTTTTGGAGTCGCATATAAGAATATAGATGGTCAGCATATTGTCAACATCCTCTTGGTCAATGCAATCTATTAAATCAGCCATGTTATGTATAAGGTATAGGCAGCTATCTCTCTGCAGTTTCCGTATCAATGACATTGGGTGGAGAGATTGCAGTGTTAACTTCTTGGAAATAACTATCTCCGCAGACTTGTGGTCGAAGCCTTTCAGGCACGGGTAAAGGACATACAAGTTAATTTCAACACCGCCACGGCATTGATAGTAACCCGAAAATAAACTGGGACGTGACGAGGTTTGCTTAGCAACTTGATTAAGTATATAATTAAACATAAAATGAAAGATGCATCACAACGTGATATCGGATCTAATAAGCACATAACTGTAGGAAACTGCAGACAAATTCACTTTTATTTATTCGCTTTCCTCTGTAAAAATTCGTTCTCTGTCGCCCTGACTGTTTCACAGTTTCTGCATGCTGTAGTCTGTTTTCCAAGTCCAGCTTCACTGCCCGCTGGACATCCTATGACATCGGACTATAGTTTTCAACCTAGATTTTGCTTGAATAAATCACTGAGAAATATGAACATAAAACCATGATAACATCGCTAATACCTCACTTGTCCATGTAGAAATGTGCATACAGAGCAGAGTTTTGAAACTCCCTCATTGGTGAACACAATTAAAAGTCTAACATATCGTTTAACTGATTTTCTGATCAAACACATCATCTGACTCACGGGCGAAGCATGTCAGTTATTATCAAATTATTTTTAGTTCAGACATACCACAAGGTACCAAAGCATAACACCTCTCATTATCTTGCCGCTCAATTGCACCCAATATAGGAACAACCCTCATAAAGTTTTTTGACAGTGAGGGGAAACGTGACTTCCCGAAGTAAATAGAAGCAGGCAGCGCGGACTTCGAACCCCAGGTCCATTTGAGGCCACTCCAACAGCTTGTTTGCTAACAGAGTTAGCAAATTTAAATTACTTTACAAAGGCCCGATCTGCTGACATACCAGGAACTGCAAATATAACTAATGTCGGAAAGTATATCCTCTCGATCTCAAGAATGACGCCAAGTATCTTCCAATCAACTGTCATTCTGATATTAGCCATCCACTGTTCTTCTTGTCGTCATCCAACGTTAGGTTGCTCATTGTGAAATGAGCGCGGTAACTCATCCCTTTTTAACAGGAAAGGACATCATACCTGTGGGAATATTTGGTCTCATTGGTCTAATCATGATGGGAGACATTGATGTCATATTCTACAGTTAATTGTTTCAATGCAGTGCAGCTATTACTTATTCATTGAAGTGAAGCTGAAGTGGTTTTGTGGTAAAACTCGTTAAGCATTAATTCTCTTGGAATTAAGCCAATGATTTAAAAACAAATATCAAAGCGCACCTCACATCATCTGACTTTCTTCCAATGTCAACCCGATGCTGGATCTGCCTGCATCAAACAATCAGTAAACTGTCAGAAAAATCCGGAAGAAACGTCTTTCAAACCTCCTGTGTGTTCAGCGTCAGGTCTTTCTCACAATATGTCCTCACACACAGATTACAGAGTTCACTGACATTGCGGTACATTGACTAATTCAACGAATAAATCAGTCTATTGTCCTAATTTACAGTATGTGCAAATACCCTCTTTTACCTCCACCGTTAACTACTGTTGTAACACTTCAGAAATAGTGCGAGTACCATAATGACAGATAATACAACGCGTAGGGCTTGTCTCAATATGTGGTGCAATTAATTATCTAGAACAGAAGGCAAATTCCAAGCGATTCACCTGAAGGTGACAGAATTGCTGCATAACCCCACGGCTATTTAAAGTCAACATGCAAAAATAACGCGCCCATGAAAGTCAGTGGCACGAGAAAGGGATCAGTGCCATTATCGCTCCACATGGTGCACAACTCTGCTATTCAATAAGTACTCAACGCTCAGGTTCTAAATTCTAACTGCATCACGTCACGGCCATCATTGAACCATGGAACAATGCAGCACAGGAACGGTCGACGTTGCTCCTTATCCTATGTGCCGGAACAATTTAATGTCTCATCCCCTTGAGTTGAAACGATTGAATTATCGTCCAGACCTCACCCATCCGAGAAGTTTCTTAAGTGTTTGAACTAAACTTGCATTCACAATTTAGATGGCAGCCCGTTCTATACAACTAGCTCCCCATGTTGGATGACACACTCAGTAACATTTTAAACAAAATTATATTTAAACCATGGTAAGTCCCTGTGTCTGTGCCGCACAATTACCGCATACATTTCGATGTGTGGGAATGAAGCGCAACCTTGGGGGAATACCACACAGCCCATGGGTCCTTGCAGACAGCATGAGACTCGATCACTTTCCCTTCTCGATCGGAGTCGCTGTAAATGTGTTGTGGTAATCGTTACGTCAACCATTCCGCAATTTCGTTACCTCTAAACATTTAATGCTTTAAACGGATCACATATTCACTGGTTTGCATCTCATCTAAAGTCAGTGCAAAATTCCGACATATATTCATCTTTTTTTGTGCATAGCTTTAATTACCTCCATTAAATATAAATGCCTGTCCATGTAACTCGATTTCTAATATCCTGGAAATAAGCAAGAAAACATTCTCTGCACTCTGTCTATGTGATTTAAATATTTCCAGTAGGTCGCAGACTAAATCTTCACATAATACACTAATTTAGGCATCACAAATGTATTATGCTATTTGATCATAACCGATAACTCCTACAATCAATACATTGAATTATGAAAGCTACTGCACCAACAACTTTTCTAAAACCCGATATGCATATATTTTAATGCAAGAATCATAGTGAACAAGCTGGATGAGCTTAGAGCATGGACAGATATTTGGGGTCATGATATTGCTACAGTGGGGACAGGACTGGAAACTTAATATTCCAGGATACATTTGTTTTAGATGTGATAGAGCAGGGGGTAAAACAGGGGCAGGAGTTGCTCTGCTTGTTAAGGAGGATATTACTGCAGGATTCTCTGTAGGGATTGTCCAGTAAGGCTGTTTGGGTGGAATTGAGGGGTGTGGAGGCAGGAGGGTGGTAATAGGGGTGTATTACAGACAACCAAATGGGACAAGAAAATTAGAGGAACAAATTTGTAGGGAGATAACGTATATGTGTGAGAATCATAAGGTAGAGATCATGGGAGATTTTAACTTCCCTCCAATTGATTGGGATAACCATACAGTTAGAGGGCTGGATCGGCTAGAGTTCGTTAAATGTGTTCAAGATTGTTTTCTAAATCAATTAGTAGAAGAACCGACTCGGGACGGTGTAATACTAGATCACCTGTTTGGGAATGAGCTCGGTCAGGTATCGGACATTAATGTTGGAGAACAAATTGGGTCTAGTGATCATAACTCTGTTAGTTTACGTGTAGTGTTAGGGAAGAGCAAGGAGGGGCATAAAGTTGAGGTTCTGGATTGAAGAGGAGTAAATTTCGAAGGAATAAGAAGGGATATGGGGAGTATTGAGTGGGACAAGATATTTTCAGGTAGGGATGTAAATGACAAATGCAGGATATTCAAAAAAGAAATTTTTCAGGTACAGATTAGATATGTCCCAGTGAGGAACAAAGGAAAGGCTGGAAGTCTTAGGGAGGCTTGGTTTTCGAGGAATATTGTAAATTTGGTTAGGAGAAAAAGGGAGTTGTGAAAGAGATATAAAGAGCAGGGAGCTGTGAGTTTGAAGGAGGACTACAAGGAGTGTAGAAGGAATCTTAAGAAATAAATTAGAAAGGCCAAAAAAAAGGCACGAAGAGGCTTTGGCAGATAGATTAAAAATAAATCCAAAGGGTTTCTATAGGTACATTAAATTAAAATATTCGTGAGGGATAAAATTGGACCCCTTGTAGATAGGGAGGGTAGGCTGAGTGAGAAGTCAGAGTACATGGGGGAAATTTTGAATTATTTATTTTCCTCGGTATTCACTAGGGAGAAAATTATTGAACCAGTTGAAGTAAAGGAAAATAGTGGGGAGGTCATGAAGCATATAAGGATAACCGAGGAGGTAGTGATTGCTGTGTTGAAAAAGAAAAAGGTGGATAAATCTCCGGGACCGGATAAAATATTCCCAAGGACACTCAGGGGAGGCTTGTGGACAGTTAGTGGGGCCATTAACGGAGATATTTAAGATGTCACTGGCCACGGGGGTAGTGCCAAAAGATTGGAGGGTTGCACATGTGGTTCCGCTGTTTAAGAAAGGGTCCAAATGTAAACCTGGGAATTATAGGCCCGTGCCCCTGATGTCTGTGGTGTGCACGTTGATGGAATGTGTACTGAGGGATGGTATTTATAAATATTTGGAGGTACAGGGATGGATAGGGAGTAATCAGCATGGTTGTGTTAGGGGTAGATCATGCTTGACAAATCTGATTGAGTTTTTCGAGAGGGTTACAAAAAAGGTTGATGAAGGGAAAGCTGTGGATGTTGTCTATTTAGACTTTTGTAAAGCTTTTGACAAAGTTCCCCACAAGAGGTTATGAAAAAAGGTGGAGGTTTTAGGTATAAATAAGGAGGTTGTGAAATGAATTCAGAAATGGTTGGATGGGAGGCGTCAGAGAGAAGTGGTAGAAAATTGTTTGTCCAATTGGAGGCCGGTGACTAGTGGAGTTCTGCAGGGATCGGTCCTGTGTCCATTATTGTTTGTTATATATATTAAAGATTTGGAAGTAGGGTTGGAGAGTTCGGTAAGCAAGTTTGCGGATGATACAAAGATTGGTGGTGTTGTGGACAGTGACGAAGATTACTGTAGATTAAAAGATGATTTAGGAAGGCTGGAGGTGTGGGCTACGAATTGGCTGATGGAATTTAAAACAGACAAAAGTGAGGTGTTACATTTTGGAAAGGCAAATTAAAATAGGTCATATGCATTAAATGGTGTGCTATTGAGATGTGCAGAGCAACAAAGGAATTTAGGAGTGATGGTAAATAGTACCCTCAAGGCTGATACTCAGGTAGATGTTGTGGTGAAGAAGGCATTTGGAATGTTGGCCTTCATAAATCGGAGTATTGAATTCAAAAGTAGGGAGGTTATGATAACATTGCACAAGGCATTGGTGAGGCCAAATTTGGAGTACTGTGTACAGTTTTGGTCACCAAATTATAGGAAAGATATAAACAAAATAGAGAGAGTGCAGAGAAGGTTCACGAGAATGTTGACAGGATTTCAAGGTTTGAGTTACAGGGAAAGGTTGTGCATACTAGGGCATTTTTTGTCAGGAGCGTAGAAGATGGAGGGGGGACTTGATAGAGGTGTTTAAGATTTTAAAATGGACAGACAGAGTAAATGTGGATAGGCTTTTCCAATTAAGAGTGGGGGTGATTCAAACTAGAGGATATGGTTTAAGGTTGAATGGGAGAATTATAAAGGGAGCATGAGGGGAAATTTCTTTATGCAAAGGGTGATAGGGATGCGGAATGAGCTTCCGGCAGATGTGGTTGAGCCGGGATCATTGGTTACATTTAAGGAAAGAGTGGATAGTTACATGGAGAGGAGAGCACTGGAGGGGTATGGACCGGGTGCTGGTCAGTGGGACTAGAAGGGTGGGGAGTTGTTATGGCATGGACTAGTAATGCCGAACTGGCCTGTTCTCTGATGTAAGTGTTTATATGGTTATATGGGTATATGGTTATATGGTTATATGAGGGTTACGCCACATTCATGGAGTTATTTGTCTGCATTGCAAGAACCATGAGTCTCCCGATCTCCTTGATCCCATATATCATCCTGATGATTGACTTGGAGAACAACACCAATGGTCCTAGCGCCATTCGCTGAGTCACACCACAACTAATATGCCTCGTATGCGAAATCTCTCAGCACCATGAATGTGTCACCCCCCATCCAGCTCCAATTACATAAATTTATCACAACATCAGCCACACCGAACGTAACATGACTCACCTCCCATGTAACATATTATCCAAAGCCACAGTATTGAAGTCCATGTTGACAGTATTGGCAGGTTTCTTTCAACAACTTACGTAGTAACATCCTCACTGAAATCAATGAAATTTGGTATACATGACGACCCGCGCACACAATATTAATTGACCTTAATCAGTCACTGTCAATGAAAATACATGTATATCCGCTCTTTGAGAACACATTCCGACGTTACATTCACTGGCCTATGATTGGAAGGGATACCTTTGGATTTTTTTTAAACAACGGAACTCCGAGTGCTACATACATCCCAACACTTGGGGACCAAACCTGTAACCAACGGCATTTAAATATTTCTACCATAACTTCTGCAAACTCGCCACTATCGCCACTCAATTTGCAAATAAATATCGAGTCATGTCTTGGGGATTTATCCATTTTAATTCCATGAAGACAGAAAGACAATATTCATCTACAGTCTGTAGAGGATTACTGCATATTTTGCGTACTTATCTCGACTCTGTGCCAATTCCATAAATTAACACTAAAACATTAAAACCATTTAAGATCTTTCACAATTTCGGGATTCCATGCATATGTCTTTAATGAGAATATTTGTGAATTACTCAATGCCCTTCCACGCACTGCATATTCTTTGCTCTTAACACAATGTTGTCATGTTTGAGATTTCATTATTATATTCATTTATATAACCATAAATTAACTGTTACAATAAGGAAAAAGGAAAAAGGTCATATAGTCCATTCTAGCCTGCAGCGATCAAAATGAACTCCACTTTTCCAGTACCTGCTCCTTTCTCAATGAATCCAACACCTCAGATCCATGTACTCATCCAAACTCCTCTTAAATGACAACATTGACCCTGCTGCAACCATGTCTTTCAGACGGTCATTCTACTCAGCAAACTGTCTGATTGAAGAAAATTACACTTAACTTATTTCTAAAGCTTTTCCCCTAAACTTTAACATATGACCCCTCGTTCCAACCTCACCTTTCCTTAAGGTGAAGAGCCTTTCCACATCTACCATATCTGTGTGCTCATAATTTAATATAACACTATCAAATCCCCTCTCAAACTTTTCTGCTCCAATGAATAAAATCCCAGTCTACTTCATCGTTCTCAGTATGCTAGATACTGCATTCCAGGCAAAAGTTTAGTAGATATTGTCTGTACACTCTCCACCATGTTGATATTCTTCTTAAAATATGGAGATCAGAACTGCGCCCACTATACCAAATGTGGCCTAACCAATGTCTTTCATAGACATAACATCACCTTCCAACTCCTATATTCTATGCTAAAATTTATAAAGGGCAGTATACCAAAAAGCTTTCTTCACCACCCTATCTACATGATAATTCGCTTTTTTTTTTCTTTTCTTTGGCTTGGCTTCGCGGATGAAGATTTATGGAGGGGGTAAAAGTCCACGTCAGCTGCAGGCTCGTTTGTGGCTGACAAGTCCGATGTGGGACAGGCAGACACGGTTGCAGCGGCTGCAGGGGAAAATTGGTTGGTTGGGGTTGGGTGTTGGGTTTTTCCCCCTTTGCCTTTTGTCAGTGAGGTGGGATCTGCGGTCTTCTTCAAAGGAGGTTGCTGCCCGCCAAACTGTGAGGCGCCAAGATGCACGGTTTTAGACGATATCAGCCCACTGGCGGTGGTCAATGTGGCAGGCACCAAGAGATTTCTTTAGGCAGTCCTTGTACCTTTTCTTTGGTGCACCTCTGTCACGGTGGCCAGTGGAGAGCTCGCCATATAACACGATCTTGGGAAGGCGATTGTCCTCCATTCTGGAGATGTGACCCACCCAGCGCAGCTGGATCTTCAGCAGCGTGGACTCGATGCTGTCGACCTCTGCCATCTCGAGTACTTCAACGTTAGGGATGAAAGAGCTCCAATGGATGTTGAGGATGGAGCGGAGACAACGCTGGTGGAAGCGTTCTAGGAGCCGTAGGTGATGCCGGTATAGGACCCATGATTCGGAGCCGAACGCTTATCTTTGTGAGGTTTTTCAGTTGGTTGTTTTTCCAGATTCTTTCGTGTAGTCTTCCAAAGGAGCTATTTGCCTTGGCGAGTCTGTAGTCTATCTCATTGTCGATCCTTGCATCTGATGAAATGGTGCAGCCGAGATAAGTAAACTAGTTGACCGTTTTGAGTTTTGTGTGCCTGATGGAGATGTGGGGGGGCTGGTAGTCATGGTGGGGAGCTGGCAGATGGAGGACCTCAGTTTTCTTCAGGCTGACTTCCAGGCCAAACATTTTGTCAGTTTCCGCAAAGCAGGACGTCAAGCGCTGAAGAGCTGGCTCTGAATGGGCAACTAAAGCGGCATCATCTGCAAAGAGTATTTAATGGACAAGTTTCTCTTGTGTCTTGGTGTGAGCTTGCAGGCGCCTCAGATTGAAGAGACTGCCATCCGTGCGGTACTGGATGTAAACAGCGTCTTCATTGTTGGGGTCTTTCATGGCTTGGTTCAGCATCATGCTGAAGAAGATTGAAAAGAGGGTTGGTGCGAGAACACAGCCTTGCTTCACGCCATAATTCGCTTTAAAGAACGATAAACTGTTATTGCAAGGTTTCTCTGTTCCTCTGAATTACTCAATGCCCTTCCACGCACTGCATATTTCGTAATTTCATTTCTCTTTAACAAATGAAGACTTCACACTCATCTACATTAAACTCTATTTGCCACCTTTCTCCCCTCTCTTCTAAGAAGTCCAAATTCTTCTGAAGTCCACGAAGAGCCACATCTCTAATCTCAATATGTCACTCACATATTTACTCACGAACTTTACAACCTTATCATCCAAATCATTAATGAAAATGACGACCAACAAAGGACTCAACACGGATTACTGAGGCAAACGCTTATCACTGGACCTCATCCCGAAAGACAGTTGTCAACCATAAATCTATGCTGCCTATCTTCTAACCACCATTGAATATGCCTGTCCACCACATAATTAGACCCGAGTGCGTGAACCTTCTCACCAACATTCGATGTGGAATCTTAGATGGTGGTGATTTTAATGGTGTTCTGGTCTCTGTTGTTGACAGAAATCCAAAAGGTATAAGGAAATCAAAGATGGCAACAAAATTAATGCGTTAATGAAAGGTTCAAATTTGGTGGAAATTTGGAGAAAAGTTATTCCTTCAGAGAATGATTTTTCTTTAAAATCTTCACGACATGATTCTGGTTCTAAAAGTGTTTTTTTCGTATCAGCGTATTTACAATTAGAGTATTATGAGTTGAATATAAAAGTAGAGTTATATCAGTTCATTAATATTACTTTTTACTTGTGAAATTTCGGAGGTAGTACATCCGTCGTTCAGATGTATGTTTATTGAAAAACTATCGTTACTTTGGTTAAAGAGCACATCTCTTTATTTTTGACCCGAGAATATTAAAGTGTGGATAGTCTTTTTGTAATATGGGAGGATTTAAAAGCTTATTTGAGTGGGAAGATTATTAGTTATTCTACGAACGTTAAGAAATAATGTATGACAGAAAATCTAGAGATAAATAAATCAGCTTGCTGAGATGGAGAAATTTTCAGCAATGTGTAACAGAAGATAAAAGCAGCGCATTAGCGAAGTTAAAATTATGTTATAATACTTTACAAATTTATCAATTTGAGTGCTTCTAAACAACGTTGTTATGAATTTGGCGAAAGAGCTTATAAGGTACTTGCTTGGAAATTAAAATCTGAACATGCATCTTGAACTATTAATGCTGTTAAGAAGAATTCAAAAGTTATTTATAAACCTCAGGAAATAAATGACCAGTTTTATTATTTTTTATCTAAACTTATATATTTCTGAGTGGTAGCAGGATAATGGTTCTATTAACTCTTACTTATCTAAATTAAAGTTACCGGTATTAGATGGGAATGAAGCTCAGGAATTGGAATCTTCATTTACGGATTTTGAAATTAAGGAATCAATTCAGGGAATGCCTAATGAAAAGTCTCCAGAGAATGATGGTTGCTCTGTGCAATTTTATAATTTATTTTTATGATGGTTCTCTATTTTATTTGGAGAAGTGTTGAATCAAGTTACTTAAGATCAAAAGTTACCAGAATTATGATCAAGTGCTGTAATATCTTCTATTTCCAAAACGATGGAGATCCATTAAAAGTGTCTACATATGGACTTATTTCTTTATTAAAATGTAGATTATAATATTATAGCGATAGTATTAGCAAACAGACTTGCTCAATATTTACCTCAAATGGAACATATTTATCAAATAGGTTTAGTTCAGAAAAGAAATGCATCAGACAATATATGTCGATAAATTACTTTGGTCAACGCATAATACATGCAATATAACCATCCTATGGTGTTTGCATTAGATTGTGAAAAAGCTTTTGATTGGGTATAGTGAGATTTTCTATTTAAAGTGTTGGAGAAATTTAAATTTGGCGCTTTTTTATTGGTTGGTTTAATGATTTATATGTGAACGCGATTGCTAGGGTGGTGACAAATGGATAGATTAATTGACCATTTAAACTGACTCGTTCAACTCGGCAGGGATGCCCATTGTCACCATCCTTATTTTCATTGGCTCAGGCTATAAGACACAATGAACAAATTAAAGGGAAGAGGGTTAAGAATGAAGAATATAAAATTAACTTTATTGCAGATGATGTGTTGATATACTTGACGGAATCAGAACGATCGTTGAACAAATTCCAAGAATGTTTGTGGAAATTTGGAGAATTATCGGGATATAAAATTAATTGGGATAAAAGTTAAATTTTACAAGTTGGAGTGGAAGATTATTCTGTATTTGAAACTACTGCAAAATTAACGTGGACGAGTAAATTAATTTTAGATGTGTTTAGGAATACCAATTATATCAATAATTATATCAATAATTATAATTATATCATTATATCTTAAGACACATTAAAGCAGATTTGTTTAAGTGGAATGATCTTCCATTAATTTTGATTATTTTTCCTCGAATTCAATATTTATTTCAGACAATACCTTGTTTACTTCCAATGGGATTTTTTTCAAGAATTGAATTGAAGAGTTAGAGAGATTTTATGAAACGGTAAATTAGATCGAGTGGCGTTAAATAGACTTAGATGGGAGTATGCTTTGGGCAAACTACAATTATCACATTTTCCAAATTATTATGATGCGACCTAGTTGAAGTTTGTTAGTAGATTGATGGATTTAGATCAGAGTCTGAGCTGGACCACTTCGATGGCGTGTATTTCTAGGGTTGAAATACATGAATTTATATTTCATTGGAATTTGATTATATTACAGCAATAAATAAGCAGATATTGAAATATTTGTTAAAGATTTGGATTAAAAAATAGGTGTTAGTGTCGACAGATAAATTTTCAAAACTATGTCCATTGTATAATTTTAATCTTTTTCATTTTTCTAATGATTAATCATCATTTAAAGATTTGGGAATCTAAAGGTATAAAGACAAGACAAGATTGTTTTGAGGAGGGACTATTTCTTTATTTTAATCAATGGAGAGAAAGATTTAACATATCTGTAAATTCTTTAAATCTGTATTATCAACAAAGCTTTGATAAAATATATAATTATGGTAGAGAGATTATTTTACCTACTTCATCGATATTTGGATATTTGATTTCCTCTATACCGAAAATGCATTATATTTTAGTTATGTATCATTTGTTACAAGGGAGTATACATAATTCAGATTGGGAGAAATCTGAACATAAAAGGGAAAGTGATTTAGTATTCATTTTTTCCCCATAGATAACGGGGCAACAATGAGTTAGGACAATGTAATTAAGTTGAATAATGTAATGTGGAATGGTAATTATAATTTTTACATCAATTATTTTTTCCCAGGGAAAAGTTAAAAAAATGGGTTAGTAATTTGCATTTTTGATGTAGATGTGAGTCATGTATTGGAACATTTCCACATGTCGTTTGGAGTTATGTTAAATGTCAATAATTTTGGCAAGGAATTAAAGTATTTTTGGAATTTTTTTAAATATATTATCATTAGCTTCAACTATATTTTTGATGGAAAATGTGTATTCTTTAAGTGGAATGGGATTGGCAACATTCAAATTACTTTTCTACGTTTGGTGATATCATTACCTCGTAAATGCATTGGTGGCACTTTGAAAGATGATACAGAGATTACAATATTATGCAGGGACAATCAATCGAATGTATGTATGTCATGGAAAAATTACCTATAATTTGCATGATAATTATTCTTCTTTCATTCGTAATTGGTCCACATATTTGAAATATATGCATTTAGATATACACTGAAATGTTATTAACATTTATGATATTGTATCTATATATAATCTACATATATATTGCTGTTCTTAAGTGATCTGGCTGAAACGCTGGGTGTGTCGATTTTTTTAGTGTTTTTGTACTTTTCTTATTTTTTTGTAATGTTTTGTTTTTTATGTATATAGACCTTTGTAAAATATTTTATTGATTATTACTATACTGCATGTCATGTGTTTACTTTTTTAAATAATGTATCTAAGAAAGAACTTATTGAAATATTATTATTTTGAACAATGATAAACATTGTTTATTATTTCAAGATAAGAATAGTCGCTAACAGCAAGCGTCAGGACCAGAAAAGAAATGGAGGTACTTAGTGATATCAGGTCTAGTTCGGGCGAAAGGAGCGAAGCGAATGATTAGTGAGGAGGAGAAGCAAGGAATGAGTTAGTCAAAAACATAGTTAATTCACACGATCTAATAAAAGGAGGGATGGTCAAAGAACCGCCACCGTGAAGCGGCATAGCTCATGAGTGACACGTAGAAGGTGTGGAGCACTGAGTCTTTTGTCTCGAGAATCCTCTTCGCTGAGAGATTCTGGAACAGATAAAAAAAGGATGTTATTTTAATGTAATAAATTCATGTGCTTTGTTTCAGACATTGTAGGTGTCATGCAGAACCTGTGCCAAGCGAGAGCTCAGCAATTCTGACAGAGCACCTGAAAGTTACATGTAAATGGAGTGGGTCCGGCTGGAGATCTATATTGAACGCATGATAGCACAGGAGCTGTGCGTGGACTCACTTTGGAGCTTCTGGGATTCAGAGAATACGGTCTATAGCACAATTATTGATTTGGTCGCACCGTAGTTTAAGATAGTATAAAAGAGTTAGGGACTGGGAGACCAATAACAAGAAACATAACATGAAGAAAGTGCAAGAGTGTCTTTCGACCATCACCCTTCAAAACAGATATACCGCTTTGGATATTTTTGGAGGAAGTGGGCCATTAGGAGAAGGCAGCAGTACCCAGGATTATTGCACTATCAGTCGCTCTGCAGTACAGACAGAAAGGTAAAGGTATGGCAGCCCAATAGTCATAGGGAATTCTATTGTAAGCGGAACAGTCAGGAGCTTTTGCTAACGCAAAAGGACCTCGAGATGGTGTGTTTCCTCGCGGCCTCAAGATTGAGCCTTATCTTTCAGCGGCTGCAGGACATTTTCAATGAGAGCGTAAACTTCCAGATGTCATTGTACATTTCTGTACCACCAATGTAAGAGGAAAGCGGAATGAGGTCCCTTAATTGAATACAGGAACTTTGGACATATATTTAGGAGCCTGATCTCAAAACAAATAATATAAAGATTATTAAGTGTGACACAAGTTAGCCAGGGTAGAAATATCAGGATAGTTGGAATGAATATGTAGCCTGAACATTTGTGTAGGAGGGGGGTTTCAGTTTATTCGCGTTTTGCAACGGTTCTGGAGAAAATGGAACCAGTGCAATCCGGGCGGTCTACATAAGGGTAGGTTCAGGATCAATGATCGAGTGAGATTATTCGCTCGTGTCATTGTGCGAGGTTTAAACTAATCGGGAGCAGGGTGGAACCTACACTGAAAGATTTATGAAGTTGGTACAGGGACTAAAGGCTGAGTTAGGAAAGAGGATAAAAGGGAAATATAGGAGAGAAAAGTGGAAAGCAAACAATGCAGACGTCACTAGATTCTAAAAGGACAATGAGGAGAAGGGCACTTTATCTGAGTAACTGAAACTTTAGAAACAAGGTGGATAAAATAGAGGTGCAAATCAGTAGAAAGCAAATGATTTAGTGGCCATCACAGAAACATAGTTGAAAGGTGGGCTTGATTGTCAATCGTATATTGAATGATGACAGGGAATGTGACAAGAGAGACAGGAAGGTAAAGGTAGTGGTTTGCAGCGATTAATTGAAGATGAGATTAGGAAAATAGCCATAGACAATATAAGAATGAAGGAGCAGAATGGTTAGTCCATCTGGGTAGAGATTAAAACTGTAAATGGAAAATTCAATGGGTGGGTGTTGTCTATTCCCAACAAATAAAATCAACACAGTGGCACATTCTATTAATCGAGAGACAATGGGAGCATTTAAAACAGAAGAGCAGTTGTCGTGGGGGAATTTAACTTCCACGCTGATTGGGAAAATAAAGATGTGCAAGGTAGTCTCAAGGATAACTTCGTAGAATGCATCCGTGATAACTTTCCTTGGAGGCATGGTAAAGAACGTCCAAAAGGGAAAGCTATTTTATAACTCGTACTGTGCAATGATATGGGTAAAATTAACGTCCTAGAATTTAGGGACCCTCTTGGAAAAGGCGATTATAGTATGATTGAATTTCTTATGCAGATGTTGGGTGAAATATTAATATAAATCTCTTGTTTTATTATTGAACATGGGAGACTACAACAGGATGGTGAGAAATAGGTCAGCGTGTAGTGCAAGAAGAGGATATTAGAAACGCACCTTTAACATTTTCTGAATTTTCGTGTTATGCCTCCATCTTTGGCTGAACTTTTGGAGTCGCATATAAGAATATGGATGGTCAGCATATTGTCAACATCCTCTTGGCCAATGCAATTCTATTAAATCAGCCATGTTATGTATAAGTTATAGGGAGCTATCTCTCTGCAGTTTCCCCCTCTCTCCCCCTGTCTCTCCCACTCTCTCCCCTCTCTCCCCCCCCCTCTCCCCCCCTCTCTCCCCCCTCTCCCCCCCTCTCCCCCCCTCTCCCCCCCTCTCCTCCCCTCTCCCCTCTCTCCCCCTCTCTCCCCCTCTCTCCCCCGTATCAATTACATTGGGTGGAGAGATTAGAGTGTTAACTTCTTGGAAATAACTATCTCCGCAGACCTGTGGTCGAAGCCTTTCAGGCACGGGTAAAGGACATACAAGTTAATTTCAACACCTCCACGGCATTGATAGTAACCCAAAAATAAGCTGGGACGTGACGAGGTTTGCATAGCAACTTGACTGAGTGTATAATTAAACATAAAATGAAAGATGCATCACAACGTGATATCGAATCTAATGAGAAACTGCTTACAAATTCACTTTTGTTTGTTCGCTTTCCTCTGTAAAAATATCGTTCACTGTAGCACTGCCTGTTTCACAGTTTCTGCATGCTGTACTCTATTTTCCAAGTCCAGATTGACTGCCCGCTAGACATCCTATGACATCTGACTATAGTTTTCAACCTGGATTTTGCTTGAATAAATCACTGAGAAATATAAACATAAAACCGTGATAACATCGCTAATATCTCTCTTGTCCATATGACAATGTGCCTAAGGAGCTCCCTCGCTGGTGAACACAATTAAAAGTCTGACATATCGATTAACTGATTTTCTGATCAAACACATAATCTGACTAACAGGGCAAGCACGTCAGTTATTATCTAATTATTTTTTCTAGTTCAGATATACCGCAAGTTATCAAAGCATAACACCCCTCATTGCCTTGCCGCTTAATTGCACCCAATATAGGAACAACCCTCGTAAAGGTTTTGACAATGAGGAGAAACGTGTCTTCCCGGAGTAAACATAGGCAGGCAGGGCGAAATCCGAGCCCCAGGACCAGTTGATGCCACTCCAACAGCTTTCTGCAAACTCTATGTTCTGTCCCAATATCATTACCTATCGTTTCTAGACATTGCAGAACAATTTTGTGTCACACGAAGGATGCAACACCGAGAGCAGGGCTAAATGTTAACCATTACAAATCATTGAAATGTTAATTTTACAATTTAACACCTCCAACCGAGGGTGCAAATCCATATTATCATCACTAACCCGAACCACACCCGGGGAAAAGCTTAATAATTGTTTTATTTTTTTCGTTAAAGTCTTTTAATGGAAATTAACGTGCATTAGCAAATTTATATTACTTTACAAAAGCACGATCTGCTGACATACCAGGAACTGCAAATATGACTAGTGTAGGAAATTATATCCTCTCCATCTCAGGAAAGATGCTAAGTATCTTCCAATGATTTCCAATTCTGCTATTATCCACCCACTGTTCTTCATGTCGTCGTCCAACGTTATGTTGCTCATTGTGAAATGAGCTTGGAAACACATCACTATTTAACAGGAAAGGATATCTTACCTGTGGGAATACTTGGTCACATTGGTCTAATCATGATGGGTAACATTGATGTCATATTCTACAATTAATCGTTTCAATGCAGTGCAGATGTTGCTTATTGTTGGAAGTGACGCTGATGTGGTTTTATGGTAAAACTCGTTAAGCGTTAGTTTTCTTGGAACTAAGCCAATTATCTAAAAAACAAATATCAATGCGCACCTCACATCACCTGACTTTCTTCAAATGTCAATCCGATGCTGGATCTGTCCGCAGAAAACTGTTAGAAAAACCTGGAAGAAACGTCTTTCTAACCTCCTGTGTGTTCAGCCTCAGGTCTTTCTCACAATATGTCCTCACACACAGGTTACAGCGTTCACTGTCATAGCGGTACATTGACTAATTCAACGAATGAATCAGTCTATTCTCCTAATTGACAGTATATGCAAATACCCTCTTTTACCTCCACCGTCAATCACTGTTGTAACACTTCAGAAATGGTGCGAGTACCATAATGACGGATAATACCACCCGTAGGGCTTGTCTCAATATGTTTTGCAATGAATTAACTAGAACAGAACGCAAATTCCAAGCGATTCCTCTGAAGGTGACAGAATTGCCTTACAACCCCACGGCTATTTAAAGCAAACCCACAAAAACTACGCGCCCCTGAAAATCAGTAGCATGTGAAAGCGATCAGTGGCTATGTCCAGCATTATCGCTCCACGTGGTGCACAACTCTGCTATTCAATAGGTACTCAGCATTCAGGTTTTAAATTCAATCTGCATCACGTCACAGTCATCATTGATGCACGGAACAATGCAGCAGAGGAACAGTCGACGTTGCTCCTTATCCTATGCCTTGGAACGATTTAATGCCTCATTCCCTTGAGCTGAAACGATTGCATTATCCTCCAGACCTCACCCATCCGAGAAGTTTATTAAGGTTTTTTTTTGAAACTTTATTTAAAGATTTTATTACATGAATAAAACAAAGAAATTACATTTAAAGAAAAAAATGAACATGAAGTAATTATTGCAACACAACATTAATAACCTAACTTAAATCAATCTAACCCCCCATTTATACGACCAGTAAAAAAAACTATATATAAAAAACCCACCCTTCCCCCAAAATAAAGAGTGAAGAATTAATAAAGTTAGTAATATTATATATAAAAACACTCACAAACAAAAGAAAACAACAAGTAAAAATATTAATAAAAGAAGTTATCAAATCTAAAATATCACACATGAAACATATTTAAATCAGACTTAATTGCAAGTACTTAACAAATGGAGTCCCCTTCAACATAAAAAAAAATCTTATCTTGAATTGAAAAAGATATCTTTTCCATAATTAAACAAGACTTCATCTCTAAATACCACCTATCTAAGGTTAGTATATTTCTATCTTTCCATGTAAGCACTATACATTTCTTAGCCACTGCTAAGGCTAAATAGATAAAAGAAATCTGATAATCATTTAAGCCTAAATCGATTAATGATTGCATATTCCCTAATAAAAATATATCAGGATCTAATACAATATAGATATTATATAAACTATTAAATATAGATTGACTACCTTTCCAAAACTGTTGCAAACGATCACAAAACCAAACTGTACGTAAAAAGGTATTAGCCGTCTGATCACAACGAAAACAACAATCTACCTTACTAAGACCAAACTTTTTTTAATTTCTCTGGTGTTAAATATAATTGATGTATAAAATTATAATTAATCATCGCTAATCTAGCATTAATCAATTTCCGAATACTATTCTGACAAATTTCCATCCAAGCTTCTTCAGCTATTATAGAACCTAAATCTTTTTTCCCATTTCAACTTATCTTTATCCCAAGCTGTCTTATTTTCATTTTCTTGTAAAATACAATAGAAATCAGATATATACCCCTTTTTTGGTATAGAAAGTACATATTTCTCAAAACTAGTTTCAGGCAATAAAATCATATGTCGGCCTGTTTTACAAATGATCTTAACTGATAATATACAAATACAGAATTTCCACTAATACCAAATTTCCTTTGTAATTCCTCAAAAGAACAAAGACATCCTTCAAAAAAAATCTGATAATTTTTTTTTATTCCTTTCCTTTCCCATTGTTTCAAAGTAATATTGGAGTCTGTACAAGGAACAAGTTGATTATTATATAATGGCAATCGCCCAGACCATTTATTTTTAAGCCCCAATTTATTAAGTTTACTTGTCCATAAATTCAATAAGTGTTTCAATATTGGTACATCGTAAGTTCGTAATAATTTTTTTTATCCAATCGAAAGAAAAACTCATGTGGAATTTTTTTCTGATATAACTGCCATTTCTATCTTTGCCCAACTAGGTGGGTCATCCGTATTCATTAATGCACTAAGAAATTTAAATTGAGCTGGCTCGTAATAATATTGAAAATTCGGTCATCTCAAACCTCGAAATTGAAAATCCCACATCAACTTTCTCATTGCTACCCTCGGAAATTTTCCCTTCCATAAAAAATCTCTAACTGCTTTACATAAATCCTTAAAAAAACTATTTTTAAAAAAAATAAAGAATTGATTGAAACAAATACTGTATCCGAGGAAAAATATTCATTTTATACTGTTAATTCTCCCCAATAAACCTAAAGGTAACTCCTTCCACCTAATCAAATCTCACAAACTTTTTTTTTATTAAAGGAAGATAATTAATTAAATATAAATCTTGATATTCTGTATTAACATTAATTCCTAAATATTTAATTTGTTTAGTCCATTTCAAATTTATAATATTTTTATATATTGAATAATCATCTTTACAAATTGACAAAATTTCACTTTTAGCCCAGTTTACCTTATAACCAGATAATTGACCATAATTTTCTAAAGATTCTTGAATTGCTGGTAAAGAAATATCAGGATCCACCAAATATAATAAATCATCATCAGCAAATAAATTAATCTCATATTCCTCACTCAAAACTTTCATACACTTAACATTTTCATTTTGATGTATTAATTGTGCCAAAGTTTCAATAACTATAGCGAATAAAGCAGGTGACAGTCGACATCCTTGCCTAGTAGACCTTGTTAAATCAAAGGATTCTGAAATATGCCCATTGGTAGCAACTCTAGCCTTTGGACTATTATATAAAGCCTTTATCAATCCAATAAACGAGGAACCAAAACAAAAATGTTCAAGTACTTTAAATAAAAACTTCCACTCTACTCTATCAAAAGCCTTTTCTGCATCCAACAAAACCACTATTAGATAATTCATCTGAGATTTAGATTTGTTTATCAAAGTTATTAAACGCAAAATATTATCAGACGCATATCTATTTTTTTATAAATCCTGTTTGGTCTTTATGTATTATTTTAGGTAAACATTGAGATAATCTATTAGCTATAACTTTAGCTACAATTTTATAATCCTCATTTATCAACGATATTGGTCGGTAAGAAGAAACCTGTAAAGGAACTTTATCTTTTTTGGTATAACTGTAATTATAGCATTAGAACAAGATTCAGGTAATTGAAAAGTTTTATAAATTTGCTGTATTACATCCTTATAAATAGAAGATATATCAACATAAAAGGTTTTATAAAACTCTATAGAAAACTCATCATCACCAGGTGCCTTTCCATTTGGTACATCTCTTATTGCCATTTCTATTTAATTTTCTGTAAAAGATTTATCCAACTCTTGTCTATCTTCTTGATTCAATTGTGGCAATTTAATATTTTTCAAAAAAGAATCTATTGCATCTTCAGCTACATCTTTACATTCTGAAGTATATAGTTTTTTTATAAAAATTACAAAATTCATCATTAATTTCTTTTTGTCTAAAAGTAATACCCGATTTCTTTCTAATTGCTAGTATAATCCTAGATAATTGTTCATTTTTCAACTGCCGTGAAAGAGCTTTAAAGTTTCTTAAGTGTTTAAAATGAACAGGTATTCACAATTTAGATGGCAGCCCGTTCAATACTACTACCTCCCCTTGATGGAAGACACACTCAGTATTTTTTAAAACAAAATTAGACTTAAACTCCATACATTTTGAACCGTGGGAATGAAGCCCAACTTCGGTGGAATACCACGCTGGCCATGGGTCCTTGCAGACAACGTGGGACTCGATCACTTTCCCGTCCCTATAGGAGTCGCTGTAAATGAGTTGTGGTAATCCTTACGTCAACCATCCCCCAATGTCGTTACCTCTAAACATTTAATACTTTAAACGGATCACATATCCACTGGTTTGCATCTCATCTAAAGTCAGTGCAAAATCCCGACATATATTTCATCTTTTTTGTGCATAGCTTTAATTATCTCCATTAAATATAAGTGCCTGTCCATGTAACTCAATTCCTGATATCCTGGGAATAAGCAAGAAAATATTCTCTGCACTCTGACTATGTGATTTAAATATTTCAAGTAGGTCGCAGACTAAATCTTCACAGAATGCACTAATTTTGGCATCACGAATTTATTATGCCATTTGATCATAACCAATAAATCTTATACACAATATTTTGGGTTATGAAAGCTAATACACCAACAACTCTTCCAAAACCCTATATGGTGGTGACGCCACATTCGTGGATTTATTTGTCTGCATTCCAAGAACCCTCAGTCTCACGATCTCCTCGATCCCATTTATCATCATGATGATTGACTTGGAGAACAGCAGCATTTGCTGAGTCACACCAGAACTCACATGCCTCGTATGCGATGAATGTGTCACCTCCCTTCTATTTCTCGTTAAATCAAATATATCACAACATTAACCACACCGAACATATCATGACTCACCTCCCATGTAGCATATTATCAAAGGCCATAGTATTGAAGTCAATGTTGACAGTATTGCCAGGTTTCTTTCAACAACTTACGTAGTAACATCCTCACTGAAATCAGTGAAATTGGGTATACATGACGATCCGCGCACACAACAATATTAATTGTCCTTAAACAGTCCGTGCCAATGAAAATACCTGTATAACCTCTCTTTGAGAACACATTCCGACGTTACATTCACTGGCCTCTGAGTGGGAGGGATACCTTTGGATTTTTTTAAAGCAACGGAACTCTGAGTGCTACATATGTCCTAATCCTTAGGGACTACACCCTTAACCAAGGACATTTAAATATTTCTGCCATAGCTTCTCCAATCTCGCCACTATCGCCACTCAAATTGCAAATAAATATCGAGTCATGTCCTGGGGATTTATCCATTTTTAATTCCATGAAGACAGAAAGACAATCTTGAGTCTGTAGAGGATCACTAACTATTTTCTGCACTTATCTCGACTCTGTGCCACTTCCCTTCATTAATACAAAAACAATAGAATCGTTTAAGAACTCCAACAATTTCGGGGTTCCATACATATGTATTTAACGAGAATATTTGTGACCTTTCCTATTTTTTGCTCTTAACGCAGCTTTTGAGTGTCTAAGAATTCCTTCACCATGTTGTCCAAAGAAGCCCCTTGTCATGTTTGAGATTTCATTATTATATTCATTTATATAACCATAAATCAACAGTTATAGTATGTAAACAGGTCATATCGTCCATTCTAGTCCACAACGATTAAAGTGAACTCCACTTGTTCCAGTACCTGCTCCTTTCCCATACTACTCCAACACCTCACATCCATGTAATCATCCTACCTCCTCTTAAGTGGCCAAATTGACCCTGATGCAACCATGTCTTCCAGACGGTCATTCAACTGAGCAACCACTCTGATTGAAGAAGATTCCACTTAAGTTACTTCTGAAGCTTTTCCCCTAAACTTTAACTTATGACCCCTCTTTCCAGTCTCTCCTTCCCTTAAGGTGAAGAGCCTTTCCACATCTACAATATCCGTCTGCTCAAAATTTAGTATACCGCTATCAAATCTTCTCTCAACCTTTTTCGCTCCAATGAATAAAGGACCAGTCTACTCTATCGTTCTCTGTATTCTAGATAATGAATTCCAGGCAAAATTTCTCTGTACACTCTTCACCTTACTGATATTCTTCTTGAAATATCGAGACCAGAACTGCACCCATTATACCAAATGTGGCCACACCAATGTCTTGCATATACTTAACATCACCTTACAACTCCTATATTCTATGCTATGATTTATAAAGGCCAGCACACCAAAAGCCTTCTTCACCACCTTATCTACACGAGAATCCGCTTTAAAGAAAGATAAACTGTTATTGCAAGATTTCTGTGTTCCTCTGAATTACTCAATGCCCTTCCCCTCACTGCATATTTCCTATTTTCATTTTTCTTTCAAAAATAAAGGACTTCACACTCATCTACATTAAACTCTATCTGCCACCTTTCACCCCTCTCTTCTAAGTCCAAAATCTGAAGTCCACGAAAAGCCACCTCTCTAACCACAACACCACTAATTTTATGTCGCCCACATATTTACTCACGAAGTTTACAACCTTATCATCCAAATCATTAATGTAAATGGCGACCAGCAAAGTACCCAACACGGATCACTGAGGCACACCCTTCTCACTGGACTTCATCCCGAAAGACAGTTGTCCATGAATATATGCTGCCTATCTTCTAACCGCCATTAAATTTGCCTATCCACCACATAATTAGACCCGAGTTCCTGAATCTTTCTCACCAGCATTCCATGTGGAATCTTATCAAAAGTCTTACAAAATCCAAATAGACAACATCTTCTTCTCCACTGTCACCAAACGTTCCAGTCACTTTCTCAAAATAATCAACAAAATTTGTCAAACATGACTTTCAACTGATCAATCCCGGCCTCCCTCTCTAGATACTTATACCGAATATACCTAAAATAATTTCCATTAGTTTACCCAACAATGACGTCAAACTTACTGGCTGTCGACTTAAATTTGTCAATGCTTTCGGAATCATGATATTATCATTGTAAATAAAATATTTCGAATTCTCCGAAATTATAATGGGATCGAGAATTACCGAGAGGTGCACATTCGTCGAAAAAACGATATTTTTATTGTTCGCTCCATCCACCAATGTTGTCTTTTGTGGAAATTTTCCGTGGTATTTCACATTCCTATTATCGGGACAGACACTTGAAAATGCTCCAAGATATTCCAAGTACTTGAAACAGGATGTGAGATCATTCATGGATTGTCTTAAGAATGGGGTGAAATATTTGTTTACACGAAATGTGTTATTATGATGTTTGCAGGGTGGAGCCACACATGATTATGGCGAACCGGTCCCACTTGTGCCGCCATCTGGCGGGCCAGCCACGAGAATATGGCATCTTTGGGGGACCTCCGTGCCTCGTGGATTTTGCCCAGCGCGCCCGTCAGGCCGGAATGATGACGTCACTGCCGCGCGTCTGCGGAGCTCACTCTGCCCTTAAAAGGGCACACGCTAGTTTTGAAATAAACGGTTATTGAGAACATACAACGTGGTGGTTGTGAGTCTTCTTCATCGTGGCTGCCGCTACGTTGGTGACCCGGCTGAGTCCAGATGCTTTTCCGGCTTCCCAGTATGGATCCCGCAGTGATCAACGCTGTTGCGGTGATACTGCCCTCCTTCTGGACATATCGCCCTCGTTTCGGTTTTCGGGCAGGTGGAAGCTCAGTTTTACCTCAGAAATATTTCTTCAGATTCCACGATGCTTTACCATCTCATGAGCGTAATCGAGGAGGAGACCGCAGCCAGGGTGGACGACCTCATCCACAACTCGCCGAATAATGGTAAAAATCCATTCAAGAACCTTCTCATCGGCACTTTCAGTCTCTCCCCACAACAGCGCGCCTCCACACTACTTCTGGGCGACAGAACACCATTGGTCCTGATGGACCAGATGCTGGCAATGGCGGAAGATTTCATGCCTTTCTTTTGGTTCCGCCAGAACTTCCTTGAGGAGATGATCGAAGACATTCAGCTCAAGCTAGCGGACGGGAATTCGCTTACCCATCGCAAGTTGCAGCCCATGCAGACACCTTGTGTGAACCAATTGGGAAAACGAAGACACCCTCATCGAGGTCACCAGCACATGATCGAGTCGGCAATAAACCCCCAAGAACAAACCGGAAGAACACAACCCAACACCTGGTGCTTCTAACAACAATGATTGCGGCCTCAAATGCATAAGTACATGCAGCCCAACTCTCAGGGAAATGACTTGGCCAGCTGGGCACGCAAGCAGCTTCCTGCATGTGAATGACAAGTCCATCAGCTGACATTTCCTAATGAATACCGGAGCGGAGCTGAGCATCTTACGCCCGACTGCCCTTCAGACCAGCACCCGAGCACGGGGCCCTACCTGTGGTCAGCTGAAGGATCCGGCATCAAGATATTCGGCACTTCAAGTTTGCAGATCTAGATTGGGAAGGACAAGTTCCACTGGAGCGTCATGCTGGCATCAGTGGGCAATGCAGTGTTGTGGGTCGATTTCGTCAGGGCGCATGGCCTGCTGGTGGATGTTAAGCAAAAATGTCAAGCAAATGCTCGCACTTTTCAGTCCACCTCAATGCCGCAGAAGCTTGTAAACTGGAGATAGCCACCTTCCCTGCTCCCAGGGACGAGTATTCCAGCATACCCGATGAGTTCACCACCATCTTTCAGCTGCAGGTCATCACGGCCATCTCCCAGCACAGGGTCTATCACCATATCCGCATTTACAGCATCCTGCTGCATGCCAAGGCCAGCAGACTACCTCCCGAGAAGCTACAGCTAGACAAGGAGGAGTTCTCCCACCTGTATGAGCTGCGAATCGTCCACGGGTCGGATAGGCCCTGGCCTCCCCTCTGCACATAGTCCCCAAGACCTCCTGGGGATGGTGTCATTGCACGGGTTATTGGCACCTCCACAACGCCACTACGCCAGACAGGTATCATATGCCACATATTCAAGACTTCACAGCAAACTTGCACAGCCCAAGTGTTCTTGAAAGTCCAACAGGTTCGTGGCTAACATCAGATCTAGGTCCAACCTGATGACACAAGTAAGAGTCTGATTGTCACCCCGTTCGGGCTGTTTGGGTTCTTGCTCATGCCTTTCAGAGTAAAAAACAAACGTGGCACACAATGTCCATCTCTGCACCCTATTTCCCCTTTTGGTAGCGTTTGCCCTCACGGTCAATGTGGCCTTGGTCCAATTTTGCAAGCAGACGCTGCAATTCCTGAGAAACACTATCTTGTTGGCCAGAGACGCTCCGGCACCAGAGAAGGTTACTGCCGTACATCAGTTCCGAAACCCACCACCCTTAATGGCATGCTAGAGTTCGTTTGCATGCTGAACTTTTACTACCGTTTCATGCCTGGGGAAGCGCGCATCATGCAGCTGATATTCTCGATTATCACTGAAAAGGACAAGGTCTTGGTTTTGTTGGAAGAGGTGAGGGCGCCTTCGGAGCAACAAATGACACGCTGGTGAGCGTTACAACATTGGCCCACACCGTGCTTTCGGTTGATGCCTCAGCCACGATCTTTGTGGGTGTACTGAGCATTGGGTCGATGGTCAGTGGCGCGCGCTGGCCCTCTTCAGCAGGCAGCTCCTACCACCGGAACTAAAGTACAGCAATTTCGACAGGGAGCATTTTTGGTCCTTTACCAGGAGTCACTTCTGGTACTTCACAGAGGGCAGGCCATTCAGTGTTTTCACTGATCATAAGCCACTCATGCAGGACCACATGACGCGATGGAGTTCACCACCAACATCTGGCACAGGGCAGGTAGATACAATGTCGTGGCAGACGCATATTTGACACCCGCAATCCACAGCCTTGCCAACGATCTAAAATACACCAGATGATGCAGGCCTAAAGGGAGAATACAGAGACACAGGTCCTCCGCCTGGCCATAACAGGGCTCTGTCTCCAAGACATCAGTTTGCTGGGTAGCCCAGACATGCTGCAATGGAGGTCACGTGCCTTCAACTTTGACCATGATCTAGCACACGCCTCGGTCAAGACATCAATGCAGATTGTGGCAGAGTGGTTTGTGTGGCACAGGATCAAGGAAGACATAGCACAAATGGCGATGAGCTGCACTCAGTGCAAGACATCCAAGTTCCAACTGCACACTAACTACGCGATTCAACAGTTCAACACGGCAGGCAAAATGTTCCACACATACACATTGATATCATGGGCCTAAGGCCAGTGTCCAGGAAGGCATGCTACTTGCTGACTGTGGTCAACTGAACGACCACATGCCTTGAGGCCATCCCAATCAAGGACATTTCTGCTGAAATGTGTGCCAAGAACTTGCCGTTCACTGGATCGTTGTATTGGGAGTCCTGGTGCACATCACCACTGGCAGATGTGTCCAATACACTTCTGGCTCTGGACACAGTTGGCGAACGTGCTAGGGGTCAAGCTCCAGCACATTGTGGCGTATCACTGAAATCAATCGGCCTGGTGGAGCGATTTCACGATCACCTGAATTCGACCCTCATGGCCCAACTCACCAGTCGCCGCTTCATAGATATGTTGCCTTGGGTACTGCTTGGCATTATGGTGCTCCAAAGGAGGACTTGTAGGTATCATCGGTGGAGTTTATTAATGGCGCTCCACTGTTGCTGCCTGGTGAGGTTTGTGGCCTGGACATGGACTCCACGGCCAACAACCCAAATCTGTTGCAGATCTCCGCAGCAAACTTGCTTCGCTGGTTTCCCCTCCTCCTACATACCACAGTAGCTGACCAACCCAACTACCCAAAGAGCTAGATGCGGCCGAGTATGTCTTTGTCCGGCGCGGCTCGCATACGGCGCTTGTGAAGCACACTTATGAAGGTTCCTATAGACTCCTGCAGCGATCCGGGAAGAAATTCACGTAGGACATTGGTGGTACAAGCAAGCTGTTTCGGAGGTCTGCCTCAAAGATGCGCACCTGGACATCACTCAATCGATTCAAATGGTTCAGCCTAAACACCGATGCCGTTTGCTCACTGACGAGCCCCTCAAACGGGTTCTGGGGATTTGTGTGGCGGCGCAAATACTCTTCGCAAACCGGCATGACTTGTACAGCTCCGTGGCGGGGCAGCCATGAAAAGATGGCACAATCCGGGAACCTCTTTGCCATGTGTCTTCAGCCCAGTGCGCGCCTCAAGCAGGCGTGATTACGTCACCACGCGCGCGGGGGCGTTGCTCAAGCTGCCCAGAAAGGGCCACGTGAGAGTTTTGAAATAATCTGTAATTGATAAATTCCAGCGTAGCGGTTGTGAGTCTTCTTCATCGTGGCTACTGCTATAGTGTTTCCTTTCTATCTGCTTTGAGAATCGCTCTCTCGTTGGAAATGACCACCAATGCATGCGTCAAAGCTGAAATTGGATTTGGCTGTTAAAATTGCATGTGGCTTGGAGAAGAGGATGCCCATCGCAGACAGAGGAAATTCTCTGCTAAATACATTTCTTACGCTGTACATTCTGGTGCTATTCTCCCTGACAATCTTCTTCAAAAAGGACATTCTCCTCGTAGGATTCACTTTGCTCCTAAATGATGTTCTTCACGCTCATGTATCATCCGACATGTAATTATTATTATATTCACCACTTCTCTGTTTCCACAAATTGAAGATTTCGTTTACTATTCTCACCCACCCTTTGTTATTCATTTAATTTATCACGTTACCGCGAGTGATTTGGCGGATCAGAAGTGGAGAAATGCCCTGGACCCAACACTTTATTTGAACCGATATGAAAGTACGTCAATGCCTCTAATTCATCAGGAGTTTGCAGAGGTTTCCTGTATTATCGGAATCCCAGCCACAAGCTTCATATTCGAGGTGTAAATTGCGCTGACAGACTACATCGTGGCCTGGTTTGGGAACACTAATAATTCCCTAGCATAAAGCCTTGAAAAATGTTGTGGACAATTCCCAGGCCTTCCAGGAAAAAGCCTCCTTATCATCGAGAATATCAACGGGAACGCTTCTGTCAGAGAGCGTTAACAATCAGCAAGGATCCCAATCCACAGCACATGCTCTGGACTCACAGCTACAGTCAATAAACAAGATATATGTGCAACAACTCTTTCAATGCAAATTGAAGCCTGCATTTGCTATTTTCACCTGCCAGAAAGGATCAAAGGCTTCATCCTTTATTACTCATCCAACATCTCCCAATGTAGAATATTTTATTTCGTTTTTTTTTTGCACATGTGCATGACTCTAGAATTTCGGATATTATGTTTCTTTCCCCATGTATCTGCATGTTATCGTCGTCTGACTCCGATCTTCTGCTTCCCTCCCTCTTTCTTCCCAACTCTTGTTCTTCCAACTATCCCTGTATCATCTGCCATTAGGGCCACCAATGTATTCATTACATAATCTTAATTATTTTAAATTGCAATAGAAAGAGAAGCGATGTCCGTGGAACAACTTTAGCAGCTCTCAGTTAACAGAATCTGAAGCACAGATTGATAGATATCGAAAGAGTCAATTGATAAATCCCTATGGGGTAAATATGGGGGAGTGTGGCTAAATGGGTGAGTTAATCAGTTCATAAAGAAACAATGGAGCAGATGTGATGGCCCCAATATTCTTCGTCTGGCGGTGCATCTTGTGATCTTAAGCTTTATTTACCATTGATTAGCCCTGAATTATCATCCCTATTTAATTCTATATTCTCCGTCATTCTGTTGTACGAGGGATTGCACTTCATGAGCTAAAGGGTTTATCCTACGCACGTCATTACAAACGGTCTCCATAATTCCTCGGTGACCCTTTCAAATATGCATTCAAATTAAGTTTGTCATTTCATTGTATTCACTGTTGAACAAAACACTTTATTCATTGACATCTGCAACAAACAGCATAATCTCTGCATTATCGTGTCAGGTAATATTGTAGCTATCTTTTTCTCAATCTGATTCACCCTGAAAGTCGCTCAATGCTCGTCTTTACAAATAATCATGTTTCCTATTGAGCAAATTCTCATTTAAACGTCTTCCACAGTAGACACTGCTGTTTCCAGCACGCACCTTCTATTAATTATGTTTTCTCGTAACTCTGTCTTTTTGTTTCCACTCTGAAATCACCAGGCTTTTATTCTATCCTCTCATCACTTAGAGCTGCAGAACCACACAACATCACAAGAGAGAAAAAGGGATATTCGCCTTCTTTGTTTTATGTCGAACATTTTTTTTTTCTCTCTTCTCACTGATTCATCCCATAAAATATCTCTCCATATCCAATTATCAAAATTCTCTTCAACATTTAAATTAAGCAATATCACCACTGATCCTGAAGGCTTTCCCCCCCGCTCCCACACCACACCATAGAAATACATTTCCCGAAAATTAAACTTAACTTGCTCCACTTTCATATTTAAACGCTCTTTTCAGTTTTTATTAACCTCAGCTGAACTCGCTCTAAGTATACATTTGTATTTGTTTTATTCTATACCCAGTTTCTATCTCCATATTCCTGTACGCTCCAGAGAAAAAGAAAATACCTGACCTATTTAAAATTTCCCTGTAAATCTATTTCTGATGTTGTGGCAAAATGCAATTAATTGTTTTCTGCACTCGTGAAATAGTTTGGTACTTTTTCTTTAGTTGTGTCATAAATTCCACTTAAACCTCCACATTTGGCCTTTCCCATGTCTTTGACATTCCGAGAATCAGTAATTTGATATTTGAAGACCAATGTTGCAAAGGTTCTATTGATGACTTATCTATACCTTATCTTGGTGTCGCATTCAGGAAATTATGCACTTGAAATTTCTGATCTCTCTATACTACCGCATACCTGAATTTCCTAATATATATTTTTGTTTGTCCTAATTTAGAATGTCCTTCCAAAATGCCACACCTTACACGACCTTGCATCAAATTCCATCAATCCTATTATACCCCATTATCCAGTTGATTCATATCACTGTAAAAGCTTTGAAAACAAATGTTAACTTTCCTTGATTCCACGCAAAGTATTTTCATGTAATTCGGTACAATTGACTGTTCAATAATTCAATTCAATAATTGAGTGTTTCTTTTGCTTCTTTCGTTATGAGAATGTCTGTACCTGAGGCTGCTATTCTGGGCAAATGAATGCTGTTCTGGTGCCCAAATCATTAGACATTATCTTCCTGCAACTGCTCTGAATATATTAAGGCGAGCCAAAGAAACCGCAGCGACCTTTTGGCTCACAATGCTGCGGTGATCAAGGTTAACCTTCCACGTTTTTAATGAATCAATCCTTCACTTACACCCCACGGTCAGCATTGTTTTCTCTAATCCTTGTTTCCAACCAAGAGACTATTAACAGGCTCCACCAACACAGAATTCAATATATTCCAGATCCATAATACATACTATATATTCATCAATTAAAACACGAAATTATCGGACGAAATTTTATGTGCTAATTAGTTTTGTAAAGGATACTTATTTGTAGGATGGTCAATTGTGACATATGCACACCAGAAATCAAACCAATTAAGTAGCTCAACACCAGAATGAAAATTCTCCATTGTAAAGTTGGGAAAGATTATTGAAGTTAATTATTTGATATATTCCCTGAAGATCACGCGAACGTCATGAGTAAAATACCGTTTGTTAAGTGCCATGCACCTGATATAACGGAGATGACGGTGAGGCTGATGGTCTCAGCAGAAGTCCCCTCGATTTTAAAATAACGTGTTAAACCAACCACCATTGTTTACGGGTACTTGTACAGTTCTGCGAAAACTCGCACAAGGAACATGGAATATCCAGCAATTTTCTACATCGTGAGCATTTACTATCGTGTCCTCACAGTTTTTGGTATCCCTGATAAGACAATTGAACTGGCAGCAATGTGTTCAGTTCTATTTTTTTAATGTCTATTTAGAAATGTAGAACGATTTGCAGTTAATAATAAATACCAAAATGTTTAAGCCGCAGGCAGGTGATATTTACAGATATTTTATTCATTTTTCATAGTTTAAATTTTGCCGTTCTGCATGTAAATTTAAAATTGCAAATATGACGGCCAGCACTATAACATATTTCCAGAGCACGAGACTGTTTCGCTCAAATACCCCAATTAACCTTCAACCACCGTGTGGATTGAATGTTGTGAGGAAACTATGGAACCAACAAGACTCCTCACGCAGAGTCACCAGATGCAAGACAGCATCTTTAAGTGAATGTCAGATTTAACTGTTAATTTTGCTTCGACTTTGCAGTGATGTTACATTTACGCATTCACACTCTTAAAGTGTACTGAGATATCACAGATGCTGGAAAACTAGATGAACAGACAAATGACGGAAGTATACGTCAATAATAATCCGTAGAAAATAGTTATTTATCATAGTCTTAGCTCTATCGTTTACAGAAAATAACGTGTGGAAGCAAATAATCTGGTGGGTAGTGTAGGGGAGGAGAAGGGTCACATTTCGTATATCAATCCGTGTTTCCCCTATATATCACTGCACACTTTACATTCAGTCTTCTTTCCTATTTGCTGAGGCAATATCTATATCCGAAATGTTGACTGGCTATTGACATCCAAAGATGTTGTCTCAGCTGTTCTGCTCCTCCACCATTTTTTTTGCTACATTTTCCACCAATATTTTTGTTCCAATCTCTCTGTTCACTTTCGCATTTTATAGACGATTATTGAATCATCTATGTGACAAACTCGATCCTGGTAATTATGTCCTGAGGTTCAGAGGACACGTTCTAAATTTCTGAGGGATGTCACTGCAGGTGACACTGCACCCCATTGCCCGCTATAGCGCTAAGGTAGAGTCACCACCGACAGATTTTCCATTCTGCAATGACACTGGCGCTTTCTATGATGTACCATTAGATGTTTGTGAACAATGCAATTATCACAGCCTATATTTGTCCTTGTACACTCAGTGAATTGGTTGAAGTTTGCCTCGTTTGAGATTAACTCCGATCTATGTTGTTCCTATGTGAATATAATAAGATTGTCTTCCATTTCTGTGGAATCTGTAGACTCTCCAAATGCATCACTCATGATCTGGTGGGCAGGGCAACGGCAGATCTCATGGTGCTTGTCGGCGTTGTTATATTGTTCCAGATTAATTATATGTATATGTATGCTGGCTTCCTGCTAATTACTCCTGTATGCGCTGTCACAAGTGTCCTGTTGTCCGTAAGCACTGACTGTTTCACATTTGATTCTTTTACTGCAATTTGTTGCCAAACGCTGCGTGAACGGAGAGGACGGCGATAATAGATACAATGAATGTGGTCGCAGTGAGCTGCAGTAGGTGTGTCCTGTTATATTATATATATGGGCCCACCATGATTATTGACAACATGCAATGGAATTGCATGTTGAAGTCTGAGTACTTTATTTCATGGGAATGGAGAGTTTACGACTTCCTTGACTGTATATTTACAGCGTTGTTAACGATTATATATAGTATGTATTGGGGGACCTGGAGTATATTAAACTATGTGGTGGTGGAGGCTGGTAAAAGCATGTTGATTAGACAACCTGATTGGAGAAAGCAATGTAAACCCGTGGGGAGTGAGTGAGGGATTGCTTCAGTTAAAGTGTGGAAGGTTACCTTGATCGCCCCTGGATTGTGAATCAAAGCGCTGCCGCTTTTTCATATGTTCAGATCAGTTGCAAGAAGATAACGTCTGATGACTTGGTCACTAGAACAAGAGGCATTTTTACCAGAATAGTAGCTTCAGGAATTGCCATTCCCGTAACAAAAGAAGTAAACGAAACCCTCAAGAATTGAATTGAATTATTGAACAGTCAACAGTCCCGAGTTATATGTAAATACTGTGTGTAATATCGAGGTAAGTTAAGATCTGTTTACAAAGTTTGCACAGTGATCTGAACCAGCTGAAAAAAATGGGTGAAATATGCGAATTGGTATGTAATGAAGTGAGGCGCGGCATTTTGTACGGATAACCCAATGGAATGAAGATAGCTAGTCGGTGTTGAACATTTTAATAAGACTTCTGACCTTTCTGCAAAGTAGTCACTCAGATTTAAACCACAGATGGGAGCAGAAGAATAACTCCTATTGTTTGCTGAAGAAGGGAGAATTTTCCTTTGTGATAGAGAAAAGCACATGTGGCTACCACTTGGAATCTGAGAGAGAGAGAGAGAGAGAGAGAGAGAGAGAGAGAGAGAGAGAGAGAGAGAGAGAGTCACAGCTGAAACAAGGAGAAGATGGTTGAAACTGAAAAATAAACTCCAGAGTGGCGGATGTCTGCAATGCAGTCTGTCCGATATTTCACTTGGAATAAGAGGACTTTAAAATGAAATTTATGATAGCCTGGAAGAAAGACGTTATCTGGGAAACCCTGATGGGTTAAGGTTAATCAGCAAGACATTAAAGTGACTAATGGTCGTTCTTCAATTGTGGAAATCCTGGAACAACACATTTCTCTCGGCAAATCTACAAAAAAAATTCCTAAGCGGTAAACATTTACTTTTCGAATTCCAAACCCTGGTGAACTTAATACATTTTCAATATTTTCCATAGTATGCATTGGTTACAACCCGTGGACTTGGATGAATGATAAGTGAGATGGAACTGTGAACTAAACAACCTTCGTTAATTTACACACACATCACATACATGTGCTCTAACAATTAGATGGCGTCTAAGTTGGGTTAGTTAAGTTAGTAGATATGAGTTAAAGTTTGATTCGGTTTTCTGGTTTAAAGATAAATAAAAAACAATATTTTTTCAATTAATAATTTGTCGTGGTGAATACCTAATTCTGCCTGATTTTGGGATCCTTTGGACTCATAACGCTGATCTAGGATGGGGAATCCTCAGCTCCATATTCCTTGAAGGATCAACTGGGATGGTGGCTGCCACATATCGCAATATCATATATGTGACATAAGGGCAGTGGGAAACGAGACGGTGGCAGGGATTGAGGGTGTTCATTGAAAATTGGTAGAATTGAAGCCCTTCTTACACCAAAGGAAACATGCGGATATTATTCTGTTTGATATCCAGGTCAGTTTAGGGCATAGGTGCATTACAAAGATTACAGATTAGTCCTTTAATATTTAGATTGCTATAGACGATATTCATAACCTGTTAGAGAGTTTTAGACAGCGACTGAATGTAGGGTTTCCTTGGATAACTTGAAAATTTGGAGCCGCATGGGGGTCATATATTTATCATGCAATTGTGATATTAGTTTCAGGATACGTTGCTCTCCGTGCATCGGTTTCTTGTGCAAACGTCGGCTGTAAAACGTTCTATCATAGTTATTTATCTCTGCCTAAAGAATGGTCCGAAACCAGTCTTGCCTTATAATCCACCGATATAACCCTACCCTGCAACTGTGTTGAAATTAAAAAATAATCAATTCTAGAAAAAGAATTATGGTGTGAAGAATAAAAAGAAAAATCTTTCTCTGTAGGATTAAATCTTCGCAAAATATCAACTAAATTCAAATCTGACATCATATTAGTTACTTGAACTGCCATCTTTGATTTCGTAATTACTCTTGGATACTTGTCCAATAAAGGCTCCAATACCACGTTTAAATCTCCCCCAATCATCACATTAGAATTTGATTGTCCAAGTAATAAAGTCATATCCTCAACAAAAGCTGTATCCTCAACATTCGGAGCATAAACATCAAGCAAAGTCCAAGCTTCATTAAAAACTGTACAGTTCAATTTTAATAATCTTCCACCATTTTTCTCTTCACTCTATAACTGAAATGGTAAATGTTTGTGCACCAAAATTGCCACTCCTTTTGCCTTTGAATTAAATGAAGAATAAAAAACTTGTCCAACCCATTCAAGTTTAAGTTTCAAATGTTCCTTATCTGTTAAGTGAGTTTCCTGCAAAAAAGCCACATCAACTTTTTTTTTTAAGTAAGCAAGTACTTTCTTATGCTTAATGGGATTATTTAAACCCTGAACATTAAAAGAAGCAAACTTCAATTTAGACATTCCTTACAACAACTCAACAAAAAAAGAAAAAAAGAGAAAAAAAGAAACCCCCCAAAAAAAGAGAAAAAAGGAAAAACCCCTCCCCTTATTCCCTCTTAAAACTACAATCAAAAACAAAAGAAAAGAAAAGAAAAAAAATATTTATTTTTTTTAAAAAATAGAAAAAAAACTTCACTCCTTAACCCAAAAATTAAGGAAAAAAAACAGGCAAGAGGTCAACTACCTCCTCCTGTTTAAACCGTACAATGCAGTGACTCCCACAAAATACTGGGTGTGAGATAACTCACACGTAGCTGATGACTTCTGGAAAATAATGCCCACCCAGTTCCCTCTCCCAACTCCCATTTCATATTAAACTATCATCATTATCTGAAATCTTCTCCAAAAAAAAGTAAAAAAATTATTTTTTTAAATAAACTTTGCCACTTCGACCACCATTGCGTCCATTCTTCTTGAAATCTTATTCCCATCTTGTATCTCCACTCTCTTTGGAGACCGTCATTCCTGAAATTGCATAATCGGTAAAGATTGAGCAAAGTCCATAGCTTCTTTAGGATTATCAAAATACTTTGGCTGATATCCATCCTGAAAAGACTTCAATACCGCAGGATACCTAAATGTTGCCTTATATCTTTTTTTCCACAACAACTCTTTCACAGAATTAAATTCACGAAGTTGAAACATAATTTCTTGACTCAAATCGGGATAAAAAAAAAACACAATTATTCTGAACCATCAAAGGAGATCTATTTTGCTGTGCATTTCTAATAGCCACACGTAAAATTGTCTCTCTATCACAGTAGTTTAAACAACGGACCAGAACAGGTCTTGGATTCTGTCCTGAAAAAGGTTTCCTTTTCAAAGCTCTATGAGCCCGTTCCAATATTAGACCTTCGGGGAACTTGTCTTTTCCTAACACTCGTGGAATCCATTCAGTAAAAAAAATTCTTGGATCTGGCCCTTCTATGCCTTCTGGCAAATCAACAATTTTTACGTTGTTCCATCTGGATTGATTCTCCAAATAATCAAACTTTTTTGCTAATTTTTTATTCTGAATCTGCAATGTTTCAATTGGTTTGTTTACTTCTTGCAATTGATCTTGTACGTCAACTAAACCTTGATCACACATATCAAGTCTTTCATTCGTTTCAAGTTTAAAAGCTCCATAATCAGCCGTCTGTTGAGTATTAACATCCACCAATGTATTAAGCTTGGAATAGACCTGGATCATAGAACTACCTAGATGTTTCATTGAAGAATATAACTTAAATTCAAGATAAGTGTATCAGCAAAGATAGATTCCAACATAGTAGGATCCTGTTGCTTCTGAGAGACCAAAGCATCTTCTGTCCCTTCCCTTGGTTTAGCAGCCTTTCTTGCAGTATGGTTCCGTGTAGAAACCCCTGTCACAGCCCCCTCAGCAATATCAGGAGGCTGATAGTCAGGGTTATCTTTAAGCCATATCTCATCAAAAGCCTTCATTATATCTAAACCTGGAGAAAGCGTCATAACTGGTGGTGCAGCTCGCAGCGCCACCGCTATATCAATCGGAGGTCGGCGTCCCAGCTGATTCAGCTGTCAAACTCTCAGTGACAGCGCTCACAGCGGGCGTTGTTTGAAATACAAGCGCCTGGCCAGCACTTTGTTCCAAAGGCTGCCGGGGCGTCATCTTTAAAGAGCCCTACCGGTACAGAACGAAGTTCCAATGCCGAGTCCTGCACTTCTTCTCCTGGATCCATTCTACGCTGAGTCCTGGCTTCTTGTTAACAGGTAGGCTCAGATAATTTCGGGAAATGTAATTTTTTAACAATCTGTTGACGTTTTCTTTTACTTCTTTTTAGCAAATGTACCATTAGATATTAATTCAGCACCTCTTACTATTTATAAATTTTTAAAGAATGTTAACGGGCACTTATAAACAAAACAATAACTCAGAGTCAGAAGAGGACTGGGAGGCAAGTCTGATCCTTACGCCATCTTGCCACGCCCCCCAAGTTTGACAATTTCCTTTTACTACTTAGTATCTTGCAACAATAAGTTTCATACATAACTTTAGTCTCTTCCCAGAACAAAGGGCTAATTTCTGTTCTTGGACCCCAGCCTAACTTCTCAGCCAGTCCGCTGTGAAGTTAGGAAATGGATGACCTAATAGACATTGTTATCTCTCAAACTTACAAATTCCTTTTGATTCTCTTTCTCTGTTCTGATAAGCGTTAGGGACCTTCAAGTTGATGGACGACTGACACAATTTGTAAAGAGCTTTGTTTTTTTTTCAATTGCAAATGTTCTTGTAATCACATGCATTCTGATTATAAATGTCCAAGTTTCGGCTAGCTGGGGAGAGATTTACTTCTTCGCCTTTAGATGACACTGGTCTCTACCTGGTACCAGACTTTTGTAAAAAAAATAAAGGCTTCCTAAACAGTAATTCCATTTTATTCGGGACCCCGTGGCCAAACTAAATTTGAATATTAGTATAAGAACACATATTTTAAATCAACATTTTTTTTTTAATGGACAGCATCTCATGGATCTCCTGAGATGGTTTATTCATGGATATATAGACCGACGGATATGTAAATAGCTTTCTATTTTCAATCATTGGGCTGTTGGTGAGGAACATGCTCTTGTGAAGGCCAACTCAGGATACTTTGTCAATTCTTTGAGCGATCTTGATGAATTTTCACGATGTTCAAGGTATGTACGAGCTCAAGAATTAATTGGAGGAGCGAATCGTCGACACAAGTAATTCAATGGAAATTGTAATTATTTTTACGACAATTCTCGAAGTGAGTTTCGTGAAACCTATGCTGATATACACGGTTAACTGTGAAAATCGCCCACTGCTCAAAGATTTACGAAGGTAATTTGGAAGAATTTATCTCTATGCTTTACAATGTCAGAAAGAGTTGAAACTCATAGTGAAGATAGGAAAAGGTCACCTGCTAGTGCACTAAATAATCAAATAAGATTAAAAGGTAATTGCCAGTTTCAAACTGACATCTTCAATACCAACAATTAACCTGTGGCATAAAATACTTACCAGGGACACCGATGACTGCAATTAGTGGGTAGCTCATTTTCCCATTTGATTTCATAATATTCCACTGTTAGATTCTTCCAGAAGCTGAACTGCTGAGGGTGTTACTCTTGATGTAACTCCAACAACTATTCAAAATTATTCGAAGTAAAAAGTGTTATGTCCCACAGTTGCTGCAAAGAAAGAGCATAAGCAATCTTTTATTAATTCTAACGAACATCAATATTGTACTTTTCTCCCCTTCCTATTTTCAAGAACGCCGTTCCAAGATTCTGAGATCATCCAGTCAGATGTTCTCTTCCCATTCTGAGATATCAGTTTTTTTATACATGAATCAGTGACCCGATGAAGCAAATAACTTGATATGGATTAATTTAATGTCCCGCCACTGAAAAAAAACTATGATTTCCTTCTCTGCTTCAGTGCAACTGGAAGTCCACGGAGAAGTATAGCTCTTAGTCAAGCATTCCAAAGGAACTCGGCAACTAACATTAAAACCCCACCCCTTGAGATAGTTAGGCACATTTTTAGTGTGATCTATTAATCCTGTCAGTGAATCTGAGTGTAGTTTCTAACGTGATTCCACGAGGTTATGCCCTATTTAGTGATTCTCTCTGTGTGAGTGTGTGTGTGTGTGTGTGTGTGTGTGTGTGTGTGTGTGTGTGTGTGTGTGTGTGTGTGTGTGTGTGTGTGTGGGGGTGTGTGTGTGTGTGTGTGTGTGTGTGTGTGTGTGTGTGCGTGCGGGCGCATGCTCACGTGTGCTTGTATGTTTGTATGTTTGAAAATCTGCGTGCATGCGTGTGTGCATGTGCACGTGCGTGTGTACGTGTGTGCTTCTGTGTGTGTGTGTATGTGTGTGTGTGTGTGTGTGTGTGTGTGTGTGTGTGTGTGTGTGTGTGTGTGTGTGTGTGTGTGTGTGTGTGTGTGTTTCATTGTGCCTGGTGTTCATTTATTTTTCTGCTTTGGTTGCTCATTCTTCCTCTTTCAATTTGATTTCACATTAGATCCCCCTCCGCTGTGAAATTTAGCTTCCATTTACAACTAATCCTCTCAGTTTACCAAATACGAAGACAGTGAACCTCTTTGCACAATGATTGTCCCTCTTCTTAATTTAAAAGATCCGTCGGTGAGTTACATCCTCTCAAAATGCCTACAGTAAAAAGTGTAAACGGTTCTTCGTTGGACACCTTACAAGAAAGCCTGGTGTCTTGCTAGGAACGCAGTGTCAAGGACACTTTATAAGAATAATAATGGCTGGTTATTGCTGTTAAAATTAGCGACATATTTTTCACCACATATGAAAGAGATGTTGGATGAACCTCCGATGAATGGAGCGCAGATGCTGTTAAAATGCACTGGAAACGTCGGTTCTGGCTTAAATACATACATTCACTCACTAGTCGTGGACGATAAAATGGCAGGGACGCTCAAGCTGAGCACCAACTGTTGAATGGCCCGTTTGTGTGGGATAACTGAAGGAGTGGTAGTTTGATTGTTTGGCCCGCAAACATCCGACGAGGATGCGCTGGGGCAGAATGGTTGATGCTTTTTTTCTTGCATTACAGGTCCAAAGGACCCCAAAACCCAACAGCAATTGAGATTTACCAAGACAAATAGTTACTAAAGCAAAAGTTGTTTTAAGGATATTTTAACATGAAAACATAATCAAATTAACTTATATCTATTAATTAGTCCTGGGGGACTTTAACTTCCACATAAATTGGGAAAATCAAGTTGGTCGTGGGAGTCTGGAACAGGACTTCATAGAATGCATCCACATAGCTTTCTTGAGCAGCATGTTAAGGAACCAACAAGAGAAAGTGCTCTCTTGGATCTAGTGTAATGCAATGAAATAGGTAGAGTAAATTTTGTAATATTCAGAGATCATCTTGGAAATAGCGATCATAGTATGATTGAATTTCTCATTCAGATGGAAGGGGAAATAGTTAGATCTAAAACTAATATATTATGCTTAAACAGGGGTGACTACCATAGTATGAGGGAGCAATTGGGCAGATTGAAGTGGGAGCACAGGCTAATTGATGAAACAGTTGAGGAACAGTGGAAGATTTTCAAAGAAATATTTTGTAATGCTCAACAAAAATATATTCCGGTCAGGGAAAATGGAAGCAAGGGAGGGAAAAATCAACCGTGGTTAACAAAGGAAATAAAGGAGAGTATAATAATGAAGGCGCAGGTGTACAAAGTTGCAAAGAGCAGTGGGAAAGTGGAAGATTGTGATAACTCTAAGAGACATCAAGGGGTTACAAAGCGGGTAATAAGAAATGGGATAAAGGATTATGAAAGTAAATTGACACAGAATATAAAAACAGAAAGCAAAAAAAATTATAAATATATAAAACGGAAGAGAGTGGCCAGAGTTAACATAGGACCCTTGGAGGAAGAGAAAGGAAAACTGGTAGCAAGAAATGAGGAAATGGCCGATGCATTGAACAAATATTTTGTGTCAGTCTTCACAGTGGAAGACACGTCCAGCATGCCCAAGTGCGGAGTTAAGGATGCGAATGTTGGGGAGGGCCTTGATAAAATAGTTGTTACAAAGGAAGTAGTGATTGAGAAACTAATGGGACTAAAGCCAGAGAAATCACCTGGTCCTGATGATATGCATCCATGGGTTCTGAAGGAAATGGCAGAAGTTATACCAAAATTCCTTAGATTCTGGGCAGACTGGAAGACAGCAAATGTCACGCCACTTTTTAACAAGGGATGTAGGCAGAAGACTGGAAATTATCTGCCAATTAGCTTGACGTCTGTAGTTGGAAAAATGCTTGAAGCTGTTACTAAAGATGAAATAGTGAAGCTTTTGGAACGTAAGGGTTCAATCACGCAGACGCAGCATGGCTTAGAAAGGGAAGGTCTTGTTTGACAAATTAGTAAGGATTTTTTGAGGGTATAATTGGTGCAGTGGATAGAGGGGAACAGGTTGATGTTGTATATTTGGATTTCCAAAAAGTGTTTGATAAGGTGCCGCACCTTATCAAGTGGAGTCCGGGAAGTATATTGACCTAGATTGAAAATTGGTTGCCTGAAAGGAGGCAGAGAGTCGGGATAAATGGGAGTTTCTCAGGTTGGCAGAGAGTTGTAAGTGGGGTGCCACAGGGGTCGGTGTTAAGTCCACAAATGTTCATCAATTACATTGATGACTTGGAGGAGGGGACACAATGTGGTGTAGCCAAGTTTGTGGATGACACCAAATTGAGTGGAAGAGCAAAGTGTAATGAGGATGTGGAGAGTCTACACAGGGATATAGTTACGCTGGATAAGTGGGCAAAGGTCTGTCAGATGGAGTACAATGTTAGTAAGTGTGAGGTTATCCACTTTAGCAAGAAAAATAAAAGAGCTGAATATTATTTAAAGGGTGAAAAACTACAGCATGCTGTTGTGCAGAGGGACTTGGGAGTGCTTGTGCATGAATCGCAAAAAGTTTGGTTGCAGGTGGAGCAGGTTATTAAGAAGGCAAATGGAATGATGGCCTTCACCACTGGAGGAATTGAATTCAGAAGTAGGGAGGTAATATTGCAAATGTATAAGGTACAGCTGAGACCGCACCTGCAGTACTGTGTCCAGTTCTGGTCTCCATATTTCACTCTCTTCCTCGCTCTCTTCCACAAACTCTCTCTCACCCTCTCTCTCATCTCTCTCTCACTTGCTCTCTCTCTATCTCTCTCACTCTCTCCCTCTCTCTCTCCCACATCTATCTCTCTCCCCCAACCACTCCCTCACTCACTCTTTCTCTTACTTCTCTCTCTCGCTCTCTCTCTATCTCACTCTCACACACTCTCCCTCTCTCTTTCCACCACTATATCTCCCTCAATCTTTCCCTCACTCTCTCCCCCACTCTCTATCACTCTCAGTCTCTTCCTTCATCTATTTCCCCTCGCTCTCTCTCTCTCACCCTCTCTCTCTCATCTGTCTCTCGCTATCTCTCTATCTCTCTCTATCATTATCTCCCACTCTCTCACCCCCAACTTCCATCTCTCTCACTCTCTCACCACCCTCTCTCTTTCCCACTCTCATCTCTATCCCTCTCTCTATATCTCCCTCCATTTCTCCCACACATTCTCCCCCACCCTCTAAAACTCTCGCAATAACTCACCCTCTCCCAAACCCTCTCTCACTCTCTCTCTCCCATCCTCTCTCTCTCATCTCGCCCTCTAGCTCTCTCTATCACTCTCACTCTCTCCCTCACTCTCTCTCCCCCACCCTTTCACTCTAACTCTATATCTCTCTCACTCTCCCTCTCTCTTTCCCCTACCCATTGTCTCTCTTCACCCTCTTTCTCCTCCACCCCTCTCTCTCTCACTCACTCGCTCTCTCTCATTTCTCTCTCGTTCTCTCTATCTCTCACTCTCTTCTTCTCCCTCCCGACACGCTCTCTAACCCTCTTTATCTCTCTCTCTCTCTCTCTTTCTGCCACTCTCTCTCATCACTCTCTTTCTCGCTCTCTCGCTATCTCGCTGTCTCCCTCTTTCCCTGACTCCCCACCCTCTATATCTCTCATACTCTTCCTCTCTCTCTCATCTTTCTCTATCTTGCACTATCTCTATCTCTCTCACTCCATCTCCGACCCTATATCTCGCACACTCTCCTGTATCTCTCGCTTTCATTCAATGCCTCTCTCTCACTCTTGCCAACTCCCTATCTCTCTCTCAGTCTCCACCTCTCTCCCTCTCCCAAACACACTCTCTCTCATCTTTCTCTATCTCGATCTCAATCTCTCTCTCTCTCTCTCTCTCTCTCTCTCTCTCTCTCTCTCTCTCTCTCTCTCTCTCTCTCTCTCACTCACTCTTGCCCACCAACTATCATTCTCTCACGTTCTACCTCTCTGTCCCCCACCCTCATTCTCCCTGTCTCAACTCTCTCTCTCTCATTTCTCTATCTCGCTCGGCTCTCTCTCTCTTGCTCGCCCTCACTCTTGCCCACCCACTATCACTCTCTCACTCTCACCCTCTCTCGTTCCCACATCTATCTCTCTCTCCGCAACACCTCCCTCTCTCACTCTTTCTATCACTTCTCTCTCTCGCTCTCTCTCTATCTCACTCTTACATGCTCGCAATAACTCTCCCTCTCCCGAACCATCTCTCACTCTCTCTATCTCCCATCCTCTCTCTCTCATCTCGCCCTCTAGCTCTCGCTATCACTCTCACTCTCTCCCTCACTCTCTCTCCCCCACCCTTTCACTCTAATTCTCTATATCTCTCTCACACTCTCCCTCTCTCTTTCCCCTACCCATTGACTCTCTTCACCCTCTTTCTCCTCCACCCCTCTCTCTCTCACTCACTCGCTCTCTCTCATTTCTCTCTCGTTCTCTCTATCTCTCACTCTCTTCTTCTCCCTCCCGACACGCTCTCTAACCCTCTTTATCTCTCTCTCTCTCTCTCTCTTTCTGCCACTCTCTCTCATCACTCTCTTTCTCGCTCTCTCGCTATCTCGCTGTCTCCCTCTTTCCCTGACTCCCCACCCTCTATATCTCTCATAGTCTTCCTCTCTCTCTCATCTTTCTCTATCTTGCACTATCTCTATCTCTCTCACTCCATCTCCGACCCTATATCTCGCACACTCTCCTGTATCTCTCGCTTTCATTCAATGCCTCTCTCTCACTCTTGCCAACTCCCTATCTCTCTCTCAGTCTCCACCTCTCTCCCTCTCCCAAACACACTCTCTCTCATCTTTCTCTATCTCGATCTCACTCTCTCTCTCTCTCTCTCTCTCTCTCTCACTCACTCACTCTTGCCCACCAACTATCATTCTCTCACGTTCTACCTCCCTGTCCCCCACCCTCATTCTCTCTGTCTCAACTCTCTCTCTCATTTCTCTATCTCGCTCGGCTCTCTTTCTCTTGCTCGCCCTCACTCTTGCCCACCCACTATCACTCTCTCACTCTCACCCTCTCTCTCTCATCTGTCTCTCGCTCTCTCTCTATCTCTCTCTATCATTATCTCCCACTCTCTCACCCCCAACTTCTATCTCTCTCTCTCTCTCCCCCACCGACTCTCGTTCCCTCTCTCAACTCTCTCCCTCTCTCCTTCTCTCTCTCCATTTCTAGCACACATTCTCCCCCACCCTCTAAAACTCTCGCAATAACTCTCTCTCTCGCGAACCCTCTCTCACTCTCTCTCACTCATCCTCTCTCTCTCATCTCGCCTTCTAGCTCTCTCTATCACTCTCACTCTCTCCCTCACTCTCTCTCCCCCACCCTTTCACTCTCACTTTCTATCTCTCTCACTCTCTCCCTCTCTCCTTCCCCTACCCATTGTCTCTCTTCATCCTCTTTCTCCTCCACCCATCTCTCTCACTCACTCGCTCTCTCTCATTTCTCTCTCGTTCTCTCTATCTCTCTTTCACTCTATTCTCTATCTCCCCACACTCTCTCTCACCCTCTTTATCTCTCTCTCTCTCTGCCACTCTCTCTCATCACTCTTTCTCGCTCTCTTGCTATCTCTCTGTCTCACTCTCTCCCTGACTCCCCACCCTCTATATCTCTCATACTCTTCCTCTCTCTCTCTCTCATCTTTCTCTATCTCGCACTATCTCTATCTCACTCACACTCCATCTCCCACCCTCTATCTCGCACACTCTCGTCCTCTCCCTCCCCTACACTCTCAAACTCTCTCACCCTCTCTCTCTTTATCTATCTCTCACTCTCTATCTCTCTCTTTCTCTCATTCTCTCCCTCTCTCTTGCCACAACTTCTATCTCTCTTACTCTCTCCCCAACCCTCTCTCACCCCGACCCTCTATCTCGATCGCCTCTCTCTCACACACTCTCTCGCACTCTCTCTGCCCCACCCTCTATCTCTCTCACACCGTCTCTCTCTTCCACCCTCTCTTACACAAACTCACCCTGTATCTCTCGGTTTCATTCAATGCCTCTCTCTCACTCTTGCCCACTCCCTATCTCTCTCTCAGTCTCTACCTCTCTCCCTCCCCCAACCTCACTCTCTGTCTCATCTTTCTCTATCGCGCTCTCTCTCTCTCACTCTTACCCACCCACTATCACTCTCTCACTCTCTCCCTCTCTCTTCCCCACCCTCATTTCTCTGCCTCATCTCCCTTTCATTTCTCTATCTCACTCGTCTCTCTCTCTCTCCCTCTCCCTCACTCTTGCCCACCCACTATCACTCTCTCACTCCCTCCCTCTTTCTCTCCCACATCTATCTCTCTCTCCCCAACCCCTCCCTGTCTCACTCTTTCTATCACTTCTCTCTCTCTCGCTCTCTCTCTATCTCACTCTCACACGCCCTCCCTCTCACTTTCCACAACTATATCTCCCTCAATCTCTCCTCACTCTCTCCCCCACCCTCTATCTCTCTCACTCTCTTCCTCCATCTATTTCCCCTCGCTATCTCTCTCTCACCCTCTCTCTCTCATTTGTCTATCACTCTCTCTCTATCTCTCTCTATCATTATCTCGCACTCTCTCACCCCCCTTCTCTCTCTCTCTCCCCCCCACCGACTCTCGTTCCCTCTCTCATCTCTCTCCCTCTCTCCCTATCTCTCTCCATTTCTACCACACATTCTCCCCACCCTCTAAAACTCTCACAATAACACTCTCTCTCGCGAACCCTCTCTCACTCTCTCTCACTCATCCTCTTCTCTCATCTCGCCCTCTAGCTCTCTCTAACACTCTCACTCTCTCCCTCACACTCTCTCCCCCACCCTTTCACTTTCACTCTCTATCTCTCTCTCACTCTCTCCCTCTCTCCTTCCCCTACCCATTGTCTCTCTTCATCCTCTTTCTCCTCCACCCATCTCTCTCTCACTCACTCGCTCTCTCTCATTTCTCTCTCGTTCTCTCTATCTCTCTTTCACTCTATTCTCTATCTCCCCACACTCTCTCTCACCCTCTTTATCTCTCGCTCTCTCTCTCTCCCTCTCACCCTCTCTCTCTCATCTCTCTCTCGCTTTCTCTCTATCTCTCTCTATCATTATCTCCCACTCTCTCACACCTAACTTCTATCTCCCTCACTCTCTCTCCCACCCTCTCTCGCTCCCTCTCTCATCTCTGTCCCTCTCTCTTGATCTCTCTCCCACACATTCTACCCACCCTCTAACACTCTCGCAATAACTCTCGCCTTCTCGAAACCTCTCTCACCCTCTCTCATCCTCTCTCTCTGATCTCGCCCTCTAGCTCTCTATATCTCTCGCACACTCTCCCTCTCTCTCTCCCCATCCCTTCACTCTCAGTCTTTATATTGCTCACCCTCTCCCTCACTCTCTCCCCCACCCTCTATCTCTCTCACTCTCTTCCTCTCGCTCTCTTCCACACACTCTCTCTCACCCTCTCTCTCATCTCTCTCTCACTCGCACTCTCTCTATCTCCTTCACTCTCTCCCTCTCTCTCCCTCTCCCTCTCCCACATCTATCTCTCTCCCCAACCCCTCCCTCTCACTCTCTCTCACTTATCTCCCTCGCTCTCTCTCTATCTCAATCTTACATGCTCGCAATAACTCACCCTCTCCTGAACCTTCTCTCACTCTCTCTCTCCCATCCTCTCTCTCTCATCTCGCCCTCTAGCTCTCTCTATCACTCTCACTCTCTCCCTCACTCTCTCTCCCCCACGCTTTCACTCTAACTCTCTATATCTCTCTCACTCTCTCCCTCTCTCTTTCCCCTACCCATTGTCTCTCTTCGCCCTCTTTCTCCTCCACCCATCTCTCTCTCACTCACTCGTTCACTCTCATTTCTCTCTCGTTCTCTCTATCTCTCTTTCACTCTATTCTCTATCTCCCCACACTCTCTCTCACCCTCTTTACCTCTCTCTCTCTCTCTGCCACACTATCTCATCACTCTCTTTCTCGCTCTCTCGCTATCTCTCTGTCTCACTCTTTCCCTGACTACCCACCCTCTATATCTCTCATACTCTTCCGCTCTCTCTCATATTTCTCCATCTCGCACTATCTCAATCTCTTTCATTCCATCTCCCACCCTCTATCTCGCACACTCTCGTCCTCTCCCTCCCCCACACTCTCAAACTCTCTCACCCACTCTCTCTTTATCTATCTCTCGCTCTCTATCTTTCACTTTCTCTCACTCTCTCCCTCTCTCTCACCCCAACTTCTATCTCTCTTACTCTCTCTCCCATCCTATCTCTCCCCCACCCTCTATCTCTCTCACTCTGTCTCTCTCTTCCACCCTCTCTCACACCTACTCACCCTGTATCTCTCGCTTTCATTCTATGCCTCTCTCTCACTCTTGCCCACCCCTATCTCTCTCACAGTCTCTACCTCTCACCCTCCCCCAACCTCACTCTCTGTCTCATCTTTCTCTATCTCGCTCTCTCTCTCTCTCTCTCACTCTTGCCCACCCACTATCACTCTCTCACTCTCTCCCTCTCTCTCCCCCACCGTCATTCTCTCTGTCTCATCTCCCTTTCATTTCTCTATCTCGCTCGGCTCTCTCTCTCTCTCCCTCTCCCTCACTCTTTCCCACCCACTATCACTCTCTCACTCTCTCCCTCTTTCTCTCCCACATCTATCTCTCTCTTCGCCAACCCCTCCCTCTCTCACTCTTTCTATCACTTCTCTCTCTCGCACTCTCTCTATCTCACTCTCACATGCTCTTCCGCTCACTTTCCACCACTATATCTCCCTCAATCTCTCCATCACTCTCTCCCCCACACACTATCTCTCTCACTCTCTTCCTCCATCTATTTCCCATCGCTCTCTCTCTCTCTCACCCTCTCTCTCTCATCTCTATCTCGCTTTCTCTCTATCTCTCTCTATCATTATCTCCCACTCTCTCACACCTAACTTCTATCTCCCTCACTCTCTCTCCCACCCTCTCTCGCTCCCTCTCTCATCTCTGTCCCTCTCTCTCGATCTCTCTCCCACACATTCTACCAACCCTCTAACACTCTCGCAATAACTTTCGCCCTCTCGAAACCTCTCTCACCCTCTCTCATTCTCTCTCTCATCTCGCCCTCTAGCTCTCTATATCTCTCGCACACTCTCCCTCTCTCTCTCCCCATCCCTTCACTCTCACTCTTTATATCGCTCACCCTCTCCCTCACTCTCACCCCCACCCTCTATCTCTCTCACCCTCTTCCTCTCGCTCTCTTCCACACACTCTCTCTCACCCTCTCTCTCATCTCTCTCACTCACACTCTCTTTATCACTCTCACACTCTCACCCTCTCTCTCTCCCACATCTATCTCTCTCTCCCCCAACCCTTCACTCTCTCACTCTTTCTATCACTTCTCTCTCCCCCACCCCTTCACTCTAACTCTCTATATCTCTCTCACTCTCTCCCTCTCTCTTTCCCCTACCCATTGTCTCTCTTCACCCTCTCTCCTCCACCCCTCTCTCCCTCACTCACTCGCTCTCTATCATTTCTGTCTCGTTCTCTCTATCTCTCTTTCACTCTCTTCTTCTCTCTCCCGACACTCTCTCTCACCCTCTTTATCACTCTCTCTCTCTGCCACTCTCTCTCATCACTCTTTCTCGCTCTCTCGCTATCTCTCTGTCTCACTCTTTCCCTGACTACCCACCCTCTATATCTCTCATACTCTTCCGCTCTCTCTCATATTTCTCTATCACGCACTATCTCAATCTCTCTCACTCCATCTCCCACCCTCTATCTCGCACACTCTCCTCCTCTCCCTCCCCCACACTCTCAAACTCTCTTATCCTCTCTCTCTCTTTCTCTCACTCTCTCCCTCCGTCTCGCCCCAACTTCTATCTCTCTTACTCTCTCCACAACCCTCTCTCGCTCCGACCCTCTATCTCGATCGCCTCTCTCTCTCACACTCTCTCCCACTCTCTCTGCACCACCCTCTATCTCTCTCACTCCGTCTCTCTCTCCCACCCTCTCTCACACCCACTCACCCTGTATCTCTCGCTTTCATTCAATGCCTCTCTCTCACTCTTGCCCACTTCCTATTTCTCTCAGTCTCTACCTCTCCCGCTCCCAAACTCACTCTCTCTCTCATCTTTCTCTAACTCGCTCTCTCTCTATCTCTCTCTCCCTCACTCTTGCCCACCCACTATCACTCTCTCACGCTCTCGCTCTCTGTTCCCCACCCTCATTCTCCCTGTCTCATCTCACTCTCTCATTTCTCTATCTCGCTCGGCTCTCTCTCCCTCGCTCTCCCTCACTCTTGCCCACACACTCTCACCCTCTCTCTCTCCCACATCTATCTCTCTCTCCCCAACCCCTCACTCTCACTCTTTCTATCACTTCTCTCTCTCGCTCTCTCTCTTTCTCACTCTCACACGCTCTCCCTCTCTCTTTCCACCACTATATCTCACTCAATCTCTCCCTCACTCTCTCCCTCACCCTCTACCACTCTCACACTCTTCCTCCATCTATTTCCCCTCGCTCTCTCTCTCTCACCCTCTCTCTCTCATGTCTCTCGCTCTCTCTCTATCTCTCTCTATCATTATCTCCCACTCTCTCACCCCCAACTTCTATCTCTCTCACTCTCTCTCCCCACCCTCTCTCGCTCCCTCTCTCATCTCTCTCCCTCTCTCTCCATCTCTCTCCATTTCTCCCACACATTCTCCACACCCTCTAAAACTCTCGCAATAACTCTCTCTCTCCCGAACCCCCTCTCACCCTCTCTCTCCCATCCTCTCTCTCTCATCTCGCCCTCTAGCTCACTCTATCACTCTCACTCTCTCCCTCACTCTCTCTCCCCCACCCTTTCACTCTAACTCTCTATATCTCTCTCACTCTCTCCCTCTCTCTTTCCCCTACCCATTGTCTCTCTTCGCCCTCTTTCTCCTCCACAGCTCTCTATCTCACTCACTCGCTCTCTATCATTTCTGTCTCATTCTCTCTATCTCTCTTTCACTCTCTTCTTCTCTCTCCCGACACTCTCTCTAACCCTCTCTCTCTCTCTCTCTCTCTCTCTCTCTCTCTCTTTCTGCCACTCTCTCTCGTCACTCTCTTTCTCGCTCTCTCGCTATCTCTCAGTCTCCCTCTTTCCCTGACTCCCCACCCTCTATATCTCTCATCCTCTTCCACTCACTCTCATCTTTCTCTATCTCGCACTATCTCTATCTCTCTCACTCCATCTCCCACCCTCTATCTCGCACACTCTCCTCCTCTCCCTCCCCCACACTCTCAAACTCTCTCACTCTCTCTCTCTTTCTCTCACTCTCTCACTCTCTCTCGCCCCACTTCTAGCTCTCTTACTCTCTCCCCAACCCTCTCTCGCCCCGACCCTCTATCTCGATCGCCTCTCTCTCTCTCACTCTCTCTCACTCTCTCTGCCCCACCCTCTATCTCTCTCACTCCGTCTCTCTCTCCCACCCTCTCTCACACCCACTCACCCTGTATCTCTCGCTTTCATTCAATGCCTCTCTCTCACTCTTGCCCACTTCCTATTTCTCTCAGTCTCTACCTCTCCCGCTCCCAAACTCACTCTCTCTCTCATCTTTCTCTAACTCGCTCTCTCTCTATCTCTCTCTCCCTCACTCTTGCCCACCCACTATCACTCTCTCACGCTCTCGCTCTCTGTTCCCCACCCTCATTCTCCCTGTCTCATCTCACTCTCTCATTTCTCTATCTCGCTCGGCTCTCTCTCCCTCGCTCTCCCTCACTCTTGCCCACACACTCTCACCCTCTCTCTCTCCCACATCTATCTCTCTCTCCCCAACCCCTCACTCTCACTCTTTCTATCACTTCTCTCTCTCGCTCTCTCTCTTTCTCACTCTCACACGCTCTCCCTCTCTCTTTCCACCACTATATCTCACTCAATCTCTCCCTCACTCTCTCCCTCACCCTCTACCACTCTCACACTCTTCCTCCATCTATTTCCCCTCGCTCTCTCTCTCTCACCCTCTCTCTCTCATGTCTCTCGCTCTCTCTCTATCTCTCTCTATCATTATCTCCCACTCGCTCACCCCCAACTTCTATCTGTCTCACTCTCTCTCCCCACCCTCTCTCACTCCCTCTCTCATCTCTCTCCCTCTCTGTCTATCTCTCTCCAATTCTCCCGCACATTCTCCCCACCCTCTAAAACTCTCGCAATAACTCTCTCTCTCTCGAACCCTCTCTCACTCTCTCTCTCCCATCCTCTCTCTCTCATCTCGCCCTCTAGCTCACTCTATCACTCTCTCTCTCCCTCACTCTCTCTCCCCCACCCTTTCACTCTAACTCTCTATATCTCTTTCACTCTCTCCCTCTCTCTTTCCCCTACCCATTGTCTCTCTTCGCCCTCTTTCTCCTCCACCCCTCTCTCTCTCACTCACTCGCTCTCTATCATTTCTGTCTCGTTCTCTCTATCTCTCTTTCACTCTCTTCTCTCTCCCGACACTCTCTCTCACCCTCTTTATCACTCTCTCTCTCTGCCACTCTCTCTCATCACTCTTTCTCGCTCTCTCGCTATCTCTCTGTCTCACACTTTCCCTGACTCCCCACCCTCTATATCTCTCATACTCTTCCTCTCTCTCTCATCTTTCTCTCTCGCACTATCTCCATCTCTCTCGCACTCCATCTCCCACGCTCTAACTCGCACTCTCGTCCTCTCCCTCCCATACACTCTCAAACTCTCCCACCCTCTCTCTCTCTTTATCTATCTCTCGCTCTCTATCTCTCTCTTTCTCTCACTCTCTCCCTCTCTCTCGCTCCAACTTCTATCTCTCTTACTCTCTCCCCAACCCTCTCTCGCCCCGACCCCCTATCTCGATCGCCTCTCTCTCTCACACTCTCTCGCACTCTCTCTGCCCCACCCCCTATCTCTCTCACTCCGTCTCTCTCTTCCACCCTCTCTTACACCCATTCACCCTGTATCTTTCGGTTTCATTCAATGCCTCTCTCTCACTCTTGCCCACTCCCTATCTCTCTCTCAGTCTCTACCTCTCTCCCTCCCCAACCTCACTCTCTGTCTCATCTTTCTCTATCTCGCTCTCTCTCTTTCTCTCTCACTCTTGCCCACCCACTATCACTCTCTCCTCTCTCCCTCTCTCTCCCTCTCTCTCCGCCACCCTCATTCTCTCTGTCTCATCGCTCTCTCATTTCTCTCTCTCTCTCTCTCTCTCTCTCTCTCTCTCTCTCTCTCTCTCTCTCTCTCTCTCTCTCTCTCTCTCTCTCTCTCTCTCTCTCACCACTCACTCACTCTCTCCCACTCTCTCACCCCCACTCTTTCTGACTCCCGCTCTTATCCTGTCTCTCTCTGGCTCTCTATCTCCCTCTCTCTCACTCTCTCCCTCACATTCTTACCCATCCCCTTTCTATCTCTCATATTCCCCTCTCTCTCCCCCACCCTCACACTCTCCCTCGCTCTCTCTCTACCGCTCTCACACTCTCTCCCTCTTACTCGCCCCACCCTCTCTCTCTCTCACTCACTCTCTCTCATCTGTCTCTCTCTCGTTGACTCTCTATCTCCCTTTCTTACTCTCTCCCTCTCTCTCTCCCCACCTTCGATCTCTCTAACTCTATTCCTATCTCTCTCTCCCAACCCTCTCGCACTCTCTCTTGCACCTTCTCTTTTTCTCATTTCTCTCACCCCCTCTCTCTCTAATCTCACACTCTCTTGCTCCTCTCTCTCTCTCGGACTCTCTTTCTCATCTCTCTTCCTCGCTCTCTCGCTATCTCTTTGTCTCACTCTCTCCTTCAATCCCCCACCCTCAATCTCTCTCACACTCTTCCTCTCTCTCTCATCAATCCCTATCTCGTACTCTCTATCTCTCTCACTTTCTCACCCACCCACTATCTCTCTCACTGTCTTCCTCTCTCGCCCCCACACTCTCACAATCTCTCACCCTCATTCTTTCTTTATCTATTTCTCGCTCCTTATCTTTATTTCTCTAACTCTCTCCCTCTCTCTCTCCCCAACTTCTATCTCTCTTACTCTCTCCCCTCCCTCTCTCGCCCCCACCCTCTATCTCAATTATCTCTCTCTCTCACATTCTCTCGCGCTCTCTCTCCCCAAACCTCTCACACACTCTCTCTCACCCTGTCTCTTTTGCACTCATTCTATCCTTCTCTCTCACTCTTGCCCACCCCTAACTCTTTCCCACTCTCTCCCTCTCTCCCATCCCCACCCTCACACTCTCTCTCATCTGTCTCTATCTCGCTCTCTCTCTATCTCTCTCTCACTCTTGCCCACCCACAATCTCTCTCTCATTCTCTCACTCTCTCTCTCCCCCACCCTCATTCTCTCTCGCTCATTTCTTTAACTCAATCGCCTCTCTCTCTTCCCCTCTCAATCCCTCTCTGGCTCCCCCAACCTCTCTCACGGACCCTCTCTCACCCTGTCTCTCTCGCTCTCATTCTATCCTTCTCTCTCACTCTTGCCCACCCCATATCTCTCTCCGTCTCTACCTCTCCCCCTCACCCACCCTCACTCTCTCATCTTTCTCTATCTCGCTCTCTCTCTATCTCTCTCTCACTCTTGCCCATCCATTAACTCAATCTCACTCTCTCCATCCCTCTCCCCACCATCATTCTCTCTATCTCTTCTCTCTCTCTCATATCTCTATCTCGCTCGCCTCTCTCTCTCCCCCACCCTCTCTTACTCACTGTCCCACCCTATCTCTCTCTCTCAATCTCTCCTTCTCACTCTCTCTCTCCCCAACCCTCTATCTCTCCCTCACTCTCACCCTCTCTCTCGCCCACCCTCTACCTCTCTCACTCTATTCCTCACTCTCTCCCACACATTCTCTGTCGCCCTCTCCCTCATCTCTCTCGCACTCGCTCTCTCTCTATCTCTCTCTCACTCTCTCCCTTTCTCTCTCCCACATCTATCTCTCTCTCCCCAACCCCTCCCTCTCTCACTCTTTCTATCATTTATCGCTCTCGCTCTCTCTCTATCTCACTCTCACTCGCTCTCCCTCTGTCTTTCCACCACTATATCTCCCTCAATCTCTCCCTCACTCTCTCCCCCACACTCAATCTCTCTCACTCTCTTTCTCTATCTATCACCTCTCTCTCTCTCTCTCTCACCCTCTCTCTCTCATCTCTCACTCGCTCTCTCTCTTTCTCTCTCTATCATTATCTCCCAATCTCTCACCCCCAACTTCTATCTCTCTCACTCTCTCCCCACCCTCTCTCGCTCCCTCTCTCATATACCTATCCCTCTCTCATCTCTCTACCTCTCTCTCTCTGCCACTCTCTCTCATCACTCTCTTTCTCGCTCTCTCGCTATCTCTCTCTCACCCTTTCCCTGACACCCCACCCTCTATAACTCATACTTTTCCTCTCTCATCTTTCTCTATCTCGCACTCTCTCTACCTCTCTCTCTCCCTCTCCCACCCTCTATCTCGCACAATCCCTCCCTCTCCCTCCCCCCACACTCTCACATTCTCTCACCCTCTCTTACTCTTTATCTATCTCTCGCTCTCTATCCCTCTCTTTCTCTCACTCTCTCCCTCTCTCCCGCCCACACTTCTATCTCTCGTACTCTATACACCACCCTCTCCCTCCCCCACCCTCTATCTCTCTCACTCCGTCTCTCTCTTCCACCCTCTCTCACACCCACTCACCCTGTATCTCTCGCTCTCATTCTATCCATCTCCCTCACTCTTGCCCACCCCCTATCTCTCTCTCAGTCTCTATATCTCTCCCTGCCCCAACCTCGCTCTCTCTCTATCTCTCTCTCTCTCAATCTTGCCCATCCACTATCTCTCTCTCCCTCTCTCTCCCCCACCCTCATTCTCTCTGTCTCATATCTCTCTCTCTCTCTCTCTCTCTCTCTCTCTCTCTATCTATCTCCTTTATCTCGCTCGGCTATCTCTCTCTCCCTCTCCCTCTCTCCCTCACCCTCTCTCACTCACTGTCCCTCCCTGTCTCTCTCTCGCTCTCTCTCTCTCAATCTCGCTCTCTCTCACTCTCTCTCCCCAACCCTCTATCCCTTCCTCACTCTCTCCCTCTCTCTCCCCCACCCTCTACCTCTCTCACTTTCTTCCTCGCTCTCTTCCACACACTCTCTCTCCCCCACCCTCTATAACTCGCAATCTCACCCTGTCTCTCTCTCGCTGTCTCTATTTCTCTCTCGCTCTCTCACCCTCTATCTTTCTCTTACCCGCACGCTCTCTCCACAACCCTCTCTAACACTCTCTCTCACCCTCTCGCTCTCTCTTCTCTCTCACTCTTTCACTCTCTCTCCCCGACCCTCTCACTCACTCTCTCTCTCTAACTCTATCCCCCTCTCTCTCTCCTACCCACTATCTATTTCAGTCTCTTCCTCTCTCTTCCCAACCCTCTCTCTCTTTCGCACTCAATCTCTCTCTCTTCCTCATCTCTCTCTCTCGTTCTCTCTCTCACTCTCTTCTCTCTCACCCCCAAACTCTCTCTCACCCTCTTTCTCTTTCCCTCTTTCTCATCTATCTCTCTCTCTATCTCTCTTTCAATTGCACCCTCTCTCTCTTCCCAACCTCTATCTCTCTCCCACACTCTCCCCATCCTCTCTCTCTCCCCACCCTCTATCTCCCTCGGCTCTCTTTATCTCACTCTCTCCCATTCTTTCTCTCCCATCCTCTCTCACTCTCTCTCACCCTCTCTCTTACGCTCTCTCTCTCTATCTCTCACTCTCTCCCTCTCTCTTGCCCACCATCTATTTCTCTCTCACTCTCTCCACCTCTCTCCCCCCAACCTCACTCTCTCTCTTTCATCTCACTCTCTTCCTCACTCTCTCACCGACCCTCTCACACTCTCTCACTCTCCCCCTCTCTCTGCACTACCCACTATCTCTATTTCACTGTCTTCCTCCCTCCCCCCTACCCTCTCTCTATTTCTCACTCACTCTCTCTTTCCCTTATCTCTCTCTCGTTCTCTCTCTATTTATCCCACTCTATTCTTCTCTCTCTCCCCCACTCTCTCTCACCCTCTTTTCTCTCTCTCTCATCTATCTCTCTCGCTCTCTATCTCTCTCTCACTAAGCTCTCCCTCTCTCATCTCTCACACTCTCCCTCTCTCTCCCCCACCCTTTATCTCTCTCACTCTCTTCCTCACTCTCTCCCCAACCCACCCGCTCTCTCCCCCAACTACCTCTCTCGCTCTCTCTCTCTCTCACTCACCCTCTCACTCTCTCTCTCTTCCCCAACTATCTCTCTTTCACTCTCTCCCCACCCACTCTCTCTTTCATCTTTCATTCCGTCGCTCTCTCTATCTATCTCTCATTTACTCCCATTGCCTCTCCCCACCCTCACACTCACTCTCTCTCTCTCCCCCACCCTCACACTCTCTCACTCTCTCTCATCTCTCTGTCTCACTCTCCCTCTCCCTCCCTCTCTCCCCCACCATCTCTCTCTCTCTCCCACTCTCTCCCACTCTCTCTCACCCTTTATCTTTCTCTCACTTCTTATCTCTCTCCCCATCCTCTCTCTCTCTCATTCTCTCCCTCTCTCTTTCCCTTACCCTCTATCTCTCTTACACTCTTCCTCTCTATCCCCCACACTCTCTCTCTCACCCTCTTTCGCGCTCATCTGTCTCTCCCCCAACCTCTATATCTATCAGTCACTCTCTCACGAACCCTCTCTAACTCTCTCCCCAATCTCTGTCTCTCGCTCTCTCTCTCTATTTCTCTCTCTCTCACTCACTCTCTCCGACCCTCTCACTCACTCTTTCTCTATCTCTCTCTCACTCTCTCCCTCTCTCTCTCCCCTACCCTTTATCTATCTCAGTCTCTTCTTCTCTATCCCCCACACTCTCTCTCACCCTCTTTCGCTCTCATCTCTTTCTATCACTCTGTCCCTCTCTCTCCCTCACACTCTATCTCTCTTATCGTCTCTATCCCCCACACTCTCTCTCTCTCTCAACCTCGTTCGCTCCCATCTCTCTCCCTCGCTCTCTCTCTATCTTTCGCTTTCTCACTCTCTCCCTCTCTCTCTCTTCCCCAACTATATCTATCAGTCACTAGTTCCAAAACCATCTCTCACTCTCTCCCTCATCTCTCTCTCTCTATCTGTTTCTCACTCTCCCTTTCACTCTCTCTCCCCGACCCTCTCACTCACTCTCTCTCTATCTCTCTCACTCTCTCCCTCTCTCCCCCAACCTCTATATGTATCAGTCACTCTCTCCCGAACTCTCTATCTCTCTCTCTCCTCTGTCTCTCTCGCTGTTTCTCTATCTCTCTCACTACTACCCTCTCTCTATCTCACTCTCTTCTCTCTCTCAACCCCACCCTCTCGCACTTTCTCACTCACTCTCTCTCTCTCCCGTTCTCTCTCTATCTCTCTCACTCTCTCTCCCCAAACTCACTCTCTCACCCACTTTCTCTCTCTCTCATCTATCTCTCTCTCAATCGCACCCTCTCTCTCTCCCCAACCTCTATCTCTCTCTCACTCTCTCCCCACCCTCTATTTCGCTCACCTCTTTCTCTCACTCTCTCCCATTCTCTCTCCCCCACCCTCTCTCACTCTCTCACCCTCTCTCTTACGCTCTCTCTCTATCTCTCTCACTCTCTCCCTCTGTCTTGCCCACCATCTATCTATCTCTCACTCACTCGATCTCTCTCCCCCCAACCTCACTCTCTCTCTCTCATCTCACTCTCTCCCCGACCCTCTCACTCTCTCTCACTCTCCCCCTCTCTCCTCTACCCACTATCTCTATTTCACTGTTTTCCTCTCTCTCTCCCCTACCTTCTCTCTCTTTCTCACTCACTCTCTCTCTCCCCCAACTATCTCTCTTTCACTCTTTCTCCACCCTCTCTCTCTTTCATCTTTCATTCCGTCGCTCTCTCTCTATCTCTCTCTCATTTTCTCCCATTGCCTCTCCCCACTCACACTCCCTCTCTCTCTACCCCCCCACCCTCACACTCTCTCTCATCTCTCTGTCTCCCTCTCTCCCTCTCTTTCCCCCACCCTATCTTTCTCACTTTCTCCCACTCTCTCTCCCTCACCCTCTATCTTTCTCTCACTTCTTATCACACTCCCCCACCTTCTCTCTCACTCACTCTCTCCCTCTCTCTTTCCCCCAGCCTCTATCTCTCTTACACTCTTCCTCTCTATCCCCCACATTCTCTCTCTCACCCTCTTTTCTCTCATCTCTCTCTTTCTCACTCTCTCCCTCTCTCTCTCCCTCACCCTCAATCTCTCATAATTTTCGTCTCTATCCCCCACACTCCTTCTCTCTCAACCTCATTTGCTCTCATCTCTCTCCCTCGCTCTCTCTATCTTTCTCTTACTCACTCTCTCCCCCAACCTCTATAACTATCATTCACTCTTTCCCTAACCCTCTCTCACTCTCTCCCTCATCTCTCTTTCCCTCGTCTCTCTCTCGCTCTCTCTCAATCTGTCTCTCACTCTCTCTTTCACTCTCTCTCCCCGACCCTCTCACTCACTCTCTCTCTATCTCTCTCTCACTCTCTCCCCTCTCTCTCTCCCCTACCTTCTATCTATCTCAGTCTCTTCTTCTCTATCCCCCACACTCTCTCTCTCTCACCCTCTTACACTCTCATCTCTCTCTCCCTCGCTCTCTCTCTATCTTTCTCTTTCTCAATCTCCCTCTCTCTCTCCCCCAACATCTATATGTATCAGTTACTCTCTCCCGAACCCTGTCTAACTGTCTCTCTCATCTCTCTCTCGCTCTCTCTATCTCTCTCTCACTCTCTCTCTCCTACCCTTTCTCTATCTCACTCTCATCCCCACCCTCTCTCTCGCTTTCTAACTCACTCTCTCTCTCATCTCTCTCTCGTTCTCTCTATCACTCTCACTCTCTTCTCTCTCTCTCGCTCAAACTCTCTCTCTCACCCTCTTTCTCTCTCTCTCATCTATCTCTCTCTATCTCTTTCCCAATCGCACCCTCTCTCTCCCCAACCTCTATCTCTCTCACTCTCTCCCCATGATATCTCTCCCCACCCTCTATGTCGCTCACTTCTCTTTCTCTCACTCTCTCCCATTCTCCCCCACCCTCTCTCACTCCCTCTTACCCTTTCTCTTATGCTCTCTCTCTCTCTCACTCTCTCCCTCTCTCCCTCTCTTTTGCCCACCATCTCTTTCTCACTCTCTACCTCTTTCTCCCCCAACCTCATTTTCTTTCTGTCATCTCTCTCTCCCTCACTTCCTCCCCAACCCTCTCACTCTTTCTCTCTCACTCTCCCTCACTCTCTCCCCGACCCTCTCTCTCACTCTGCCTCTCTCTCACCCTCTCTCTCCCTCTCATCCCTTCTCTCACTCTCTCTCTCACTTTCTCTCTCTGCCTGACTCCCTCCACCATTATTTCTCTCTCACTCTCTTCCTTTCTCTCTCTCATCTCTCTCTCTATCTTTCTCTCACTCTCTTCCTCTCTCTATTCCGGCCCTCTCAATCTGACCCTCTCTCTCTCCCTCTCCCTCTACCCCACCTTCCATCTCTCTCACATGCTTCCTCTCTCTCACTCCCCTCCCTCTCTATCACCCTCTCTCTCCCTCACTTCTCTCTCTCTGCCACTCTCTCTCTATCTCTCTCTCAAACTCTCCCACTCTCTCTCCCCCACCCTCAATATTTCCCTCACGCCCTCTCTCTCCCCACCCAATGTCACTCTCTCTGGCTCTCTATCTCACTCTTTCTCTCACTCTCTCCCTCTCTCCCGCCCCCACACTCTATCTCCTCTCACTCACTCCCTCTCTCTCTTTCATCTTTCATTCCGTCGCTCTCTCTATCTATCTCTCATTTTCTCCCATTGCCTCTCCCCACCCTCACACTCCCTCCGACTCTCCCCCACCCTCACACTCTCTCACTCTCTCTCATCTCTCTTTCTGACTCTCCCTCTCCCTCCCTCTCTCCCTCATCCTCTCTCTCTGTTACTCTCTCCCACTCTCTCTCCCTCACCCTCTATCTTTCTCTCACTTCTTCTCTCTCCCCCACCCTCTCTCTCTCTCATTCTCTCCCTCTCTCTTTCCCTTACCCTCTATCTCTCATAAACTCTTCCTCTCTATCCACTACACTCTCTCTCTCACCCTCTTTCGCTCTCATCTCTCCCTCTTTCTCTCTCCCCCCAACCTCTATATCAATCAGTCACTCTCTCCGGAACCCTCTCTAAATCTCTCCCTCGTCTCTATCTCTTACTCTCTCTCTCTAATTCTCTCACTATCTCTCTCGGACCCTCTCACTCACTCTCTTTCTCTATCTCTCTCACACTCTCTCCCTCTCTCTCTCTCCCCTACACTCTATCAATCTCACCCTTTTCTTCTCTATCCCCCACACTCTCTCTCTCACGCTCTTTCACTCTCATCTCTCTCTATCACTCTCTCCCTCTCTCTCCCTCACCCTTTGTCTCTCTTATACTCTTCGTCTCTATCCCCCACACTCTCTCCCTCAACCTCTTTCGCTATCATCTCTCTCCCTCGCTCTCTCTATATCTTTCTCTTTCTCACTCTCTCCCTCTCTCTCTCCCCCAACCTCTATATCTATCAGTCACTCTTTCCCAAGCCCTCTCTCACTCTCTCCCTCATCTCTCTCTCGCTCTCTCTCTATCTGTTTCTCACTCTCTCTCCCCGACCCTCTCGCTCACTCTCTCTCTATCTCTCTCTCACTCTCTCCCTCTCTCTCTCCCCATCCTCTATATGCATCAGTCACTCTCTCCCGAACCCTCTCTAACTCTCTCTCTCATCTCTCTCTCTCGCTCTTTTTCTATGTCTCTCTCACTCCTACACTCTTTCTATCTCAATCTCTTCCTCTCTCTCACCCCCACCCTCTCGCTCTTTCTCACTCACTCGCTCTCTCATCTCTCTCCAGTTCTCTCTCCATCTCTCTCGCTCTCTTCTCTCTCTCCCCAAACTCTCTCTCTCAACCTTTCTCTCTCTCATCTATCTCTCTCTCTCTCTCAATCGCATCCTCTCTCTCTCCCCAACCTCTATCTCTCTTTCACTCTCTCCCCACCTTCTATCTCGCTCACCTCTCTTTCACTCTCTCCTATTCTCTCTCCCCCACCCTCTCACTCTCTATCACCCTCTCTCTTATGCTCTCTCTCTATCACTCTCACTCCCTCTCTCTTGCCCACCATCTCTCTCTCACTATCTCCCTCTCTTTCCCCCAATCTCATTCTCTTTCCCTCATCTCTCCCTCACTCACTTTCTCCCCGCCCCTCTTACTCTTCATCTTTCACTCTCCCTCACTCTCTCCCCGACCCTTTCTCTCTCCCTCTCACTCTCCCTCTCACTCTCCCTCTCACTCTCCCTCTCTCTCATCCTCTCTCTCCCCCTCTCATAGCTCTCTCTCACTCTCTCTCTCTTTCTAACTCTGCCTGACTCCCTCCCCCATTATTTCTCTCTCACTCCCTTCCTTTCTCTCTCTCATCGCTCTCTCTATCTTTCTCTCCCTCTCTCTATTCTCGCCCTCAATCTGACCCTCTCTCTCTCTCCCTCTCCCTCTACCCCACCTTCCATCTCTCTCACATGCTTCCTCTCTCTCACTCCCCTCCTTCTCTCTCATTCTCTCCCTCACTCCTCTCTCTCTCTCGCTCTCTCTCTCTCACACTCTCCCACTCGCTCCCCCACCCTCAATATTTTTCTCACTCCCTCTCTCTCTCTCCCCACCCAATCTCACTCTCTCTGGCTCTCTATCTCACTCTTTCTCTCACTCTCTCCCTCTCTCCCGCCCCCACCCTCTATCTCCTCTCACTCACTCCCTCTCTCGCACAACCTCACACTCTCTCTTCATCATCTCTCTCTCGCGCTCTCTCTATCTCTCTCGCTCACTCTCTACCTCTCTCTCTCCTACTCCATCTCTCTCACATGCTTCCTCTCTCTCTCTCCCCCACACTCACTCACTCTCTCTCTCTCTCGCTCTCTCTCTTTCTCTAACCGTCTCCCCATCCTCTAACTCTTTCACTCTCTTCCTCTTTCTCTCTCTCACATCTCTCTCACTTTCGCTCTCATCTCTCCCTCTCTCTTGTTCTCATCGCTCCCTCTCTCTCTATCTCTCTCACTCTTTCCGTCTCTCTCTACCCCCCATCCTCTATCTCCCTCAATCTCTTCCTCTCTCTCTCCCCCCCTCCACACTAACACTCTCTCTCACCCACTCTCCCTCTCTCTCATCTCACTCTCAGACTCTCCAACTCTCTCGCTCTAATCTCACTCTCTCTCGCTCTCTCTCTCTCTCTCATTCTCTCTCTCTCCCACTCCCACACCCTCTATCTCACACATACTTTTCATCTCTCTCTCCCACACCCTCTCTCACACTCTCTCCCTCTCATCGCCCTCTCTCTCTCCCTGAGTCCCTGACCCCAATATTTTCTCTCTCTCTCTTCATTTCTCTCTCTCTCATCTCTCTCTCTCATTCTCTCTGTCCCTCACTCTCTCATTCTCTCTCTCCCTCTCCCTCACCCCACCCTCCATCCCTCTCACATGCTTCCTCTCTCTCCCACACAACCCTCTCTCTCGCCCTCTCTCCTACTCTTCTCTCTCTCTCTCGCTCTCTCTCTTTCTCTATTCGTCTCCCCATCCTGTAACTCTCTCACTCTCTTCCTCTCTCTCTATCATCTCTCACTCTAGATCTCTTTCTATGTCTCTCACTCTCTCCCTCTCTCTCTCCCCCACCCTCTAACTCTCTCCCTTTCTCTCTTTCTCTCCCTGTCTCCCTCCCCCCATTATTTCTCTCATTCTCTTCCTTTCCCTCCCCTCCACCCTCTCTCCCCACCCTCTCCCCCACCCTCTCTCCCTCTCTATCGCTCTCTCTCTCTTTTTATCACTCTCTCCCTCGCTTTCACCCCCACCGTCTATCTCCCTCACTCTCTCCCTCTCTCACTCCCCCACCCTCTCACTACCTGTCTCTCACACTCTCTCTCATTCTCTCCCTCTGTGTCTCTCGGCCCCACACTCTATCTCTCTCACTCCCTCTCTCTCTCTCCCGACCCTCTCTCACACTCTCTCTGTATCTCTCTCTCACTCTCTCCCCCACCCTCTATCTCTCTCTCACTCGTTTCCTCTCTCTCTCCCCAACTTCTCTCTTCCTCTCTCACTCACTCTATCTCTCAGCTCTCTCTCTCTCGCTCTCCCCTCACCTATCTCTCTCACTCTCGTCCTCACCTTCCCCAACACTCACTCTCGCTCTCTCTCCCAATCCCTCTCTCTTTCGCTCGAGCTCTCTCACTCACTCACCCTATCTCTCTCGATTACTCTCACTCTCTTCCTCTCTCTATCCCGGCCCTTTCACTCTCTCTCTCTCTCTCTCTCACACACTCTCTCTCTCTCACTCACTCACTCTGTCTCTCTCTCTCTCTCTCTCTCTCTCTCCCTCTCTCTCTCATCTATCTCTCGCTCTCTATCTCTCTCTCAATTGCACCCTCTCTCTCTTCCCAACCTCTATCTCTCTCCCACACTCTCCCCATCCTCTCTCTCCCCAGCCTCTATCTCCCTCGACTCTCTTTATCTCACTCTCTCCCATTCTTTCTCTCCAATCCTCTCTCACTCTCTCACCCTCTCTCTTACGCTCTCTCTCTATCTCTCTCACCTCTCTCACTTTCTCCCTCTCTCTTGCCCACCATCTATCTCTCCCTCACACTCTCCATCTCTCTCTACCCAACCTCACTCTCTCTCTCATCTCACTCTCTCCCTCACTCTCGCCGCGACCCTCTCACTCTCTCTGTCTCACTCTCCCTCTCTCTCCCCTACCCACTATCTCTATTTCACTGTCTTCCACTCTTTCTTCCCTACCCTCTCTCTCTTTCTCACTCACTCTCTCTTTTATCTCATCTCTCCCTCGTTCTCTTTCTATCTCACTCTATTCTTCCCCCTCTCCCCCACACTCTCTCTCACCCTCTTTTTCTCTCTCTCATCTATCTCTCTCGCTCTCTATCTCTCTCACTCTCTCCCAAAGCTCTCCCTCTCTCATCTCTCACACTCTCCCTCTCTCTCTCCCCCACCTTTTATCTCTCTCACTCTCTTCCTCACTCTCTCCCCAACCCACCCGCTCTCTCTCACTCTCTCTCTCATCTATCTCTCTCGCTCTCTCTCTCTCTCACTCATCCTCTCACTCTCTCTCTCCCCCAACTATCTCTCTTTCACTCTCTCCCCACCCTCTCTCTCTTTCATCTTTCATTCCGTCGCTCTCTCTAGCTATCTCTCATTTTCTCCCATTGCCTCTGCCCACACACTCCCTCTCCCCCCCCACCCTCACACTCTCTCACTCTCTCTCATCTCTCTGTCTCACTCTCCCTCTCGTTCCCTCTCTTCCCCACCCTCTCTCTCTCTCACTCTCTCCCACTCTCTCTCCCTCACCCTTTGTCTTTCTCTCACTTCTCTCTCTCCCACCCTCTCTCTCTCTCATTCTCTCCCTCTCTCTGTCCCTTACCCTCTATCTCTCTTACACTCTTCCTCTCTATCCACCACACTCTCTCTCTCACCCTCTTGCGCTCTTATCTCTCTCCCTCTCTCTCTCTCCCCCCAACCTCTATATAAATCAGTCACTCTCTCCGGAACCCTCTCTAACACTCTCCCTCATCTCTATCTCTCTCTCTCTCATCTATCTCTCTCTCACTCTCTCTCTCCGACCCTCTCACTCACTCTCTTTCTCTATCTCTCTCTCATTCTCTCCCTCTCTCTCTCCCCTACCCTCTATCTATCTCAGTCTTTTCTTCTCTATCCCCCACACTCTCTCTCTCTCACGCTCTTTCACTTTCATCTCTCTCTATCACTCTCGCCATCTCTCTGCCTCACCCTCTATCTCTCTTATACTCTTCGTCTCTATCCCCCACACTCTCTCCCTCAACCTCTTTCGTTATCATGTCTCTCCCTCGCTCTCTCTATATTTTTCTCTTTCTCACTCTCTCCCTCTCTGTCTCCCCCAACCTCTATATCTATCAGTCACTCTTTCCCAAACCCTCTCTCACTCTCTCCCTCATCTCTCTCTCGCTCTCTCTCTATCTCTCTCTCACTCTCTCCCTCTCTCTCTCTCCCCCAACCTCTATATGTATTTGTCACTCTCTCCCGAACCCTCTCTAGCTCTCTCTCTCATATCTCTCTCTCGCTCTTTTTCTATGTCTCTCTCACTTCTACCCTCTCTCTATCTCAATCTCTTCCTCTCTCTCACCCCCACCCTCTCGCTCTTTCTCACTCACTCTCTCTCTCTCATCTCTCTCTCCCATTCTCTCTCCATCTCTCTCACTCTCTTCTCTCTCTCTCCCCCAAACTCTTTCTCTCACCCTCTTTCTCACTCTCTCATTTATCTTTCTATCTGTCTCTCAATCGCATCCTCTCTCTCTCCAACCTCTATCTCTCTTTCACTCTCTCCCACCTTCTATCTCGCTCACCTCTCTAGCTCTCACTCTCCCATTCTCTCTACCCCACCCTCTCACTCTTTATCACCCTCTCTCACGCTCTCTCTCTCTCACTCTCTCCCTCTCTCTCTTTCCCCAACCTCATTCTCTTTCTCTCATCTCTCCCTCACTCTCTTTCTCCCCGTCCCTCTCTCTTCATCTCTCACTCTCCCTCACTCTATCCCGGACCCTTTCTCTCTCTCTCTCTCTCTTCCACTCTCTCACCCACTCTCTCCCTCTCATCGCTCTCTCTCTCACTCTCTCTGTCTGACTCCCTCCCCCATTATTTCTCTCATTCTCTTCCTTTCTCTCTCTCATCGCTCTCTCTCTCACTCTCTCTGTCTGACTCCCTCCCCCATTATTTCTCTCACTCTCTTCCTTTCTCTCTCTCTTCGCTCTCTCTCTCTTTATCTCCCTCGCTCTATTCCCGACCTCTCAATCTGACCCTCTCTCTCTCTCCCTCTCCCTCTACCCCACCTTCCATCTCTTTCACATGCTTATTCTCTCTCACTCCCCTCCCTCTCTCTCTCCCACTCTCTCCCTCACTCCTCTCTCTCTCTCTCTCGCTCTCTCTCTCTCACACACACTCTCCCACTCTCTCTCCCCCACTCTCAATATTTTTCTCACTCCCCTCTCTCTCTCCCCACCCAATCTCACTCTCTCTGGCTCTCTATCTCACTCTTTCTCTCACTCTCTCCCTCTCTCCCGCCCCCACCCTCTATCTCCTCTCACTCACTCCCTCTCTCGCACTCAACCTCTCACTCTCTCTCCCTCATCTCTCTCTCGCTCTCTCTCTATCTCTCTAGCTCACTCTCTACCTCTCTCTCTCTCCTACACCCTCAATCTCTCTCACATGCTTCCTCTCTCTCTCTCTCTCTCCCCCACACTCACTCACTCTCTCTCTCTCGGTCTCTCTCTTTCTCTAACCGTCTCCCCATCCTCTAACTCTTTCACTCTCTTCCTCTTTCTCTCTCTCACATCTCTCTCACCTTCGCTCTCATCTCTCCCTCTCTCTCGATCTCATCGCTCCCTCTCTCTGTATCCCTCTCTCTCTCTCCGTCTCCCTCTCCCCCACCCTCTATCTCCCTCAATCTCTTCCTCTCACTCTCTCCCCCACACTAACTCACTCTCTCTCTCACCCGCTCTCCCTCTCTCTCATCTCACTCTCAGACTCTCCATCTCTCTCTCTCTAATCTCACTCTCTCTCGCTCTCTCTCTCTCACACACCCTCTATCTCACTCACATACTTTTCATCTCTCTCTCCCACACCCTCTCTCTCACACTCTCTCTCCCTCTCATCGCCCTCTCTCTCTCTCTCCCTGACTCCCTGCCCGCCAATGTTTTCTCTCTCACTCTCTTCCTTTCTCTCTCTCATCTCTCTCTCTCACTCTCTATGTCTCTCACTCTCTCATTCTCTCTCTCTCCCTCTCCCTCACCCCCACCGTCCATCTCTCTCACACGCTTCATCTCTCCCACCCCACCCTATCTCTCACCCTCTCCCACTCTTCTCTCTCTCTCTTTCTCTATCCGTCTCCCCATCCTGTAACTCTCTCACTCTCTTCCTCTCTCTCTCATCTCTCTCACTCTCAATCTCTCTCTATGTCTCTCATTCTCTCCCTCACTCTCTCCCCCACCCTCTAACTCTCTCTCTTTCTCTCTTTCTCTCCCTGTCTCCCTCCCCCATTATTTCTCTCTCACTCTCTTCCTTTCCCTTCCCTCCACCCTCTCTCCCCACCCTCTCCCCCACCCTCTCTCCCTCTCTCTCGCTCTCTCTCCCTCTCTCTCGCTCTCTCTCTCTTTTTATCACTCTCTCCCTCCCTCTCGCCCCCACCGTCTATCTCCCTCACTCTCTCCCTCTCTCACTCCCCCACCCTCTCACTACCTGTCCCTCACACTCTCATTCTCTCCCTCTGTGTCTCTGGCCTCCACACTCTATCTCTCTCAGTCCCTCTCTCTCTCTCCCAACCCTCTCTCACACTCTCTCTCTAACTCTCTCTCTCACTCTACCCCTCTCGCTCGGCTCCCTCGGCTCTCTTTATCTCACTCTCTCCCATTCTTTCTCTCCCATCCTCTCTCACTCTCTCTCACCCTTTCTCTTACGCTCTCTCTCTATCTCTCTCACCTCTCGCACTCTCTCCCTCTCTCTTGCCCACCATCTATCGCTCTCTCTTTCACTCTCTCTCCCCGACACTCTCACTCACTCTCTCCATCTCTATCCCCCCAACCTCACTCTGTCTCTCTCATCTCACTCTCTCCCTCACTCTCGCCCCGACCCTCTCACTCTCTCTGTCTCACTCTCCCTCTCTCTCCCCTACCCACTATCTCTATTTCACTGTCTTCCTCTATTTCTCCCCTACCCTCTCTCTCTTTCTCACTCACTCTCTCTTTCTTTCATCTCTCGCTCGTTCTCTCTCTCTATCTCACTCTATTCTTCTCCTTCTCCCCCACACTCTCTCTCACCCTCTTTTTCTCTCTCTCTCTCATCTATCTCTCTCGCTCTCTATCTCTCTCACTCTCTCCTAAAGCTCTCCCTCTCTCATCTCTCACACTCCCTCTCTCTCTCCCCCACCCTTTATCTCTCTCACTCTCTTCCTCACTCTCTGCCCAACCCATCCGCACTCTCTCTCACTCACTTTCTCGCTCATCTATCTCTCTCGCACTCTCTCTCTCACTCACCCTCACTCTCTCTCTCCCCCAACTATCTCTATTTCACTCTCTCCCCACCCTCTCTCTCTTTCATCTTTTATTCCGTCACTCTCTATTTATCTCTCATTTTCTCCCATTGCCTCTCCCCACCCTCACACTCCCTCTCTCGCTCCCCCACCCTCACGCTCTCTCACTCTCTCTCATCTCTCTGTCTCACTCTCCCACTCGTTCCCTCTCTCCCCCACCCTCTCTCTCTCTCACTCTCTCCCACTCTCTCTCCCTCACCCTTTATCTTTCTCTCACTTCTTATCTCTCTCCCCCACCCTCACGTATTCTCACCCTCTCTCTTTTCCTTACCCTCTGTCTCTCTTACAATCTTCCTCTCTATCCCCCACAATCTCTCACACACCCTATTTCGCTCTCATCTCTCTCCCTCTCTCTCTCTCCCCCCAATCTCTATATCTATCAGTCTCTCCCAAACCCTCTCTAATTCTCTCCCTCATCTCTCTCTCTCACTCTCTCTCTCACTCTCTCTCTCCCCTACCGTCTATCTCAGTCTCTTCTTCTCTATCCCCCACACTCTCTCTCTCACCCTTTCGCTCTCATCTCTCTCTATCACTCCCTCGCTCTCTCTCCCCCAACCTCTATATCTATCAGTCACTCTTTCCCAAACCCTCTCTCACTCTCTCCCTCATCTCTCTCTCTCGCTCTCTCTCTATCTGTTTCTCACTCTCTCTTTCACTCTCTCCCCGACACTCTCACTCACTCACTCTCTCTCTATCTCTCTCTCACTCTCCCCCAACCTCTATATCTATAAGTCACTCTCTCCCGAACCCTCTCTAACTGTTTCTCTCATCTCTCTCTCTCGCTATTTCTCTATCTCTCTCTCACTCCTACCCTCTCTCTATCTCACTCTCTTCCTCTCTCTCACCCCCACCCTCTCGCTCTTTCTCACACTCTCTTTCCCATCTCTCTATCCCGTTCTCTCTCTATCTCTCTCACTCTCTTCTCTCTCTCTCCCCCAAAATCTCTATCTCACCCTCTTTCTCTCTCTCTCATCTATCTCTCTCTCTATCTCTCTCAATCGCACCCTCTCTCTCTTCCCAACCTCTATCTCTCTCTCACTCTCTCCCCACCCTCTCTCTCGCTCACCTCTCTTTCTCACTCTCTCCCATTCTCTCTCCCACACCCTCTCTCAATCTCCCTCACCCTCTCTCTTATGCTCTCTCTCTATCTCTCTCACTTAATCTCTCTTGCCCACCATCTCTCTCTCTCTCTATCACTCTCTCCCTCTCTATCCCCCCAACCTCATTCTCTTTCTCTCATCTCTCTCTCCCTCACTTTCTCCCCGACCCTCTCACTCTTCCTCTCTTACTCTCCCTCACTCTCTCCCGGACCCCCTCTCTCTCTCTCACTCTCCCTCTCTCTATCCCTCTCATCGCTCTCTCTCTCACTCTCTCTCTCTCTTTCTCTCTCTGCCTGACTCCCTCCCCCATTATTTCTCTCTCACTCTCTTGATTTATCTCTCTCATCTCTCTCTCTATCTTTCTCTCATTCTCTTCCTCTCTCTATTCCCGCCCTCTCAATCTGACCCTCTCTCTCTCTTCCTCTCCCTCTACCCCACCTTCCATCTCTCTCACATGCTCCCTCTCTCTCACTCTCCTCCCTCTCTCTCACCCTCTCTCTCTCTCTCTCTCTCCTCTCTCTATCTCTCTCGCACTCTCTCTATCTCTCACACTCTCTCTCCCCCACCCTCAATATTTTTCTCACTCCCTCTCTCTCTCTCTCTCCCCACCCAATCTCACTCTCTCTGGCTCTCGATCTCACTCTTTCTCTCACTCTCTCCCTCTCTCCCGCCCCCACCCACTATCTTCTCTCACTCATTCCCTCTCTCACACTCAACCTCACACTCACTCTCCCCATCTCTCTCTCTCGCTCTCTCTCTATCTCTCCCTGTCACTCTCCACCTCTCTCTCTCCTAGACCCTCCATCTCTCTCACATTCTTCCTCTCTCTCTCCCCCACACTCACTCACTCTCTCTCTCGCTCTCTCTCTCTTTCTCTAACCATCTCCCCATCCTCTAACTCTCTCACTCTCTTCCTCTTTCTCTCTCTCACATCTCTCTCATTCTAGCTCTCATCTCACCCTCTCTCGATCTCATCTCTCCCTCTCTCTCATTCTCTCTCTATCTCTCTCATTCTCTCCGTCTCTCTCTCCCCCCCCCCCACCCTCTATCTCTCTCAATCTCTTCCTCTCTCTCTCCCCCCCACACTAACTCACTCACTCACACACCCGCTCTCCCTCTCTCTCATCTCACTCTCAGACTCACCCTCTCTCTCTCTAATCTCACTCTCTCGCTCTCTCTCTTATTCTCTCTCTCTCCCACTCCCACACCCTCTATCTCTCTCACATACTTTTCATCTCTCTCTCCCACACCCTCTCTCTCACACTCTCTCTCTCTCATCGCCCTCTCTCTCTCTCTCGCTGACTCCCTTCCCCCCAATGTTTTCTCTCTCACTATCTTCCTTTCTCTCTCTCATCTCTCTCTCTCTCACTCTCTCTGTCTCCAACTCTCTCATTCTCTCTCTCTCTCCCTCTCCCGCACCCCCACCCTACATCTCTCTCACATGCTTCCTCTCTCTCCCTCCCCACCCTCTCTCTCACCCTCTCTCCCACTCTTCTCTCTCTCGCTCTCTCTTTCTCTTTTTTTAAACTTTATTTAAAATTTTATGACATGAATAAAATAAAAATGGCATTTAAAGAAGTAATAAAAAAATAAGATAATAAAAATTAGAATACTACATCATTAAACTACACAAATTAACCCCCCAATAATTATAACACGACATTAATCGTCCAATTTAAAATTAGTCCAACCCTCCCCAACCCTAAAATAAAGAGTGAAGAATCAATTAACAATGTTGTAAATAAATAGAAAAAACCCCACTTATAAAAAAAAGGATAAAACTTAACAACAAAAAAAATTACTAACAACAAAAAAAATATTAATACTAAAATAATACCCTTAAACATATATTTAAATCAAACATAATATATGTATTGAACAAATGAAATCCACTTTAAAACTAGGTTCAAATATTAAAATCATATATCAACCACATATATGTTATACAAAAAAAATCATAATTAATAATTCATAAATACAGAATTCCCGTTAATACCAAGTTTCCTTTATAATTCATCGAGAGAACAAAAACATCCCTTAGAAAACAATTAAATAAACGTTTTATTCCCTTCCGAGCCTCCCTTTATACAAAAAAAGAAAAAAAAGTTCAAACTCTTATAAAATTCTCCATATTCTTCATTTATATCATCTTCAAAATTCTCTATCGAAATTAACTTATTATTTATTAAACTCTTCTCCCTCAATGTATTTGTACTTGATTTTCTTCTTTTTCTTCTTATCACCTTTCCCCTCATCTTCCTCTTCATCTAATTCAACATCCTCAATTGTTGACCTATTTTCTTCTGTGACATCATCCTCTTTAAAAAAAAGAAAAAAAGGAGAGAAAAATAAACCTCCTAATTCCCTCTCAATTACAATCAGAAAACAAAAAGATTTTAAAAAAGTATTTATTTTTTAAAAAATAATAAAAAACCTTCACTTCTTAACTCCAAAATTAAAAATAAAAAAAAACAGGTCGGAGGTCACGACTACCTCCTCCTGTTTAAACCTCCCAAAGCGGTAACTCCCCTAAAATATTGGGTGTGAGATAACTCACAGGTAGCTGATGACTTCTGGAAACTAGTGCCCACCCAGTTCCTTCTCCCAACTCCCATTTCATTAAACTATCATCATTATTTAAACTATTTAAACTCTTCTCAAAAAAAATAAAAGATTTATTTTTTTAAATCAACGTTACCACTTCAATCACCATGGTTTCCATTTGTTTTAAAAATCTGGATCCCACCTTACATCTCTACTCTCTTTGGAGACCTTAAAGGACTACATTGTTCCTGAAACTGCATGATTGGTAGAGACTGAGCAAAGTCCATAACCTCTTTAGGATTGTCAAAGAACTTTGGCTGATTTCCATCCTGAAAAATCTTCAGTACCGCAGAATACCTGAATGTTGCCTTATGTCTTTTTTTCCACAACCGTTCTTTCACAGAATTAAATTCGCGTCATTGAAACATAATTTCTTGACTCAAATCTTGATAGAAGAAAACAGGATTATTCTGAACCATCAAAGGAGATCTATTTTGCTGGGCATTTCTAATAGCCGTACGTAAAATTGTCTCTCTGTCACAATAGTTTAAACAATGGATCAGAACAGGTCTTGGATTCTGTCCTGAAAAAGGTTTTCTTCTTAAAACTCTATGAGCACGTTCCAGTATTAAACCTTCATGGAATTTATCCTGTCCTAACACTAGTGGAATCCATTCATTAAAAAATTTTCTTGGATCTGGTCCTTCTATGCCTTCTGGCAAACCAACAATTGTCACGTTGTTCCATCTAGATTGATTCTCCAAATAATCAACCTTTTTTGCTAAATTTTTATTTTGGATCTGCAATGTTTCCATTATTCTATTTTCATCTTGCAGTTGATCCTGTACATCGACTAAACCTTGATCACACATTTCAAATCTTTCAATGGTTTCAAGCATAAAAGCTCCATTAATGGCTTCCGCCATCGCATTAATCTTGGAAATAAACGGGTTCACAAAATTAGCTAAGTGACTCAATACAGAATACATCTTATCTTCAAGATCCTTAACAAACATTTCATCAGAAGTAGAGTCAGGCATAATGGGGTCTTGCTGTTTCTTAGAGAACACGGGATCTTCTGTCTCTTCCCTTAATTTAGTATATTTTCTAGCAGTTTGACTTCGTATAAAAATCCCTCTCAAAGTCCCCCCAGCAATGCCAGGAGACTGAAGATCAGGATTATCTTTAAGCCAAATCTCTTTAATCATCTTCACTGAATCGATGTCTGGAAAAACCGTTGTAATTGAAGATGCATTTTGTAGTGCCACCACTGTAGCAGTCGAATGACAGCTCTTTAACTCTCCAGCTGGTGGCGACCTCACTGATTCAACTGTCAAAGTCTCAGTAACATCACTCACAGTGGCCGTTGTGTGAAATACTGGCACCTGGCCAGCTCTTTTTTTCTGAAAGCTGCTGAATGTGACCTTCAGAGAGCCTTACTGGCTTAAAACGGAGTTTCAATGCTGAATTCTGTACATCTTCTGGATTCATTCTACGCTGAGTCCTGGCTTCTTGTAAACAAGCAGGCCCAGACAATTTCGGAAAATGTAGTTTTTTAAGTCTATTGATGCTTTCGTTTACCTTTTCTTTGCATATGAACCACGAGGCACTGATCCAGCACATCTTGTTATTTATAAACTTTTAAAAGAACTTTAACGGGCACTTAAAGACAAAACAATAAATCAGAGTCAGGAGAGGTCTGGAAGGCACGTCTGTTCCTTCCGCCATCTTGCCATGCCCCCCGCTCTCTCTTTCTCTATCAGTCTCCCCATCCTGTAACTCTCTCACTCTCTTCCTCTCTCTCATCTCTCTCACTCTCGATCTCTCTTTATGTCTCTCACTCTCTCGCACCCTCTCCTCCACCCTCTCTCCGTCTCTCTCGCTCTCTCTCTCTTTTTATCACTCTCTCCCTCCCTCTCGCCCCCACCGTCTATCTCCCTCACTCTCTCCCTCTCTCTCCCCCACCCTCTCACTACATCTCTCTCACACTCTCTCTCATTCTGTGTCTCTCGCCCCCACACTCTATCTCTCTTATTCCCGCTCTCTCTCCCAACCCTCTCTCACACTCTCCCTCTATCTCTCTCTCACTCTCCCTCTCTCTCTTCCCCACCCTCTATCTCTCTCTCACTCTTTTCCTCTCTCTCTCTCCCCAACTTCTCTCTCTCTCACCCACTCACTCTCTCCCTCTCTCGCTCTCTCTATCTCTCTCTCACACTCTCCCCCCACCCCTATCTCTCTCACTCTCGTCCTCGCTTTCCCCCACACTCACTCTCTCTCTCTCTCAATCCCTCTCTCTTTCTCTTGAGCTCTCTCACTCACTCAACCTCGCTCCCTCGATTACTCTCACTCTCTTCCTCTCTCTATCCCGGCCATTTCACTCTCTCTCTCTCTCTCTCTCTCTCTCTCTCTCTCTCTCTCTCTCTCTCTCTCTCTCTCTCTCTCTCTCTCTCTCTCTCTCTCTCCATTTCCCCCAACCTCTATCTGTCTCACACGCTTCCTCTCTTTCCCTCCCCACGCTCTCTCTCACCCTCCCTCTCCCTCTCTTCACTCTCTCTCGCTCCCTCTCCAAATCTCTTTCTTCACCCACACTATCACTCTCACTCTCTTCCTCTCTCTCTCTCATATCTCTCTTTCACTCTCTCTCTATCTCTCTGTCTCCCCCACATTATCTCTCTCACTCTCTCCTTCTCTCTCTCTCCCACCCTCTGTGTCTCTCTCATTCTCTCCCGCTCTTGCCATCCTCTCCCTCTCTCACCCTCTCTCTCTCTCTACCTCTCACTCTCTCACAGACTCACTCCCCCATTATCTCTCTCTCACTCGTCCTTTCTCTCTCCTCAACACGCTCTCGCACTCTCTCTCGATCTCTGTTTCTCTCTTTATCTCACTCTCTCCCTTTCTCTCGCCTCCATCTCTCTCACTCTCTGCCTCTCTCTCTCTCCCACCTTCACGCTCTCTCTCCCACTCATCTCTCTCTGTCTCTCGCTCACTCTCTATCTCTCTCTCACTCTCTCCCTCTCTCTCCCCTCCACCCTCTATCTCTCTCACTCTCTTCCTCTTTCCCCCACACTCAATCTCTTTCACTCCCTCTCTCTCTCTCATCTCTCTCCCTTTTCAATCTCTTTCTTTCTCTCTCCTCCACCCTCTCTCCCCATCCTCTCTCGCTTTCTATTTCTCTCTTTTTCTCATTCTCTCCCTCTCTCTCGCCCCCACCCTCTATCTCTTTCACTCTCTCCCTCTCTCTCACCCACCCTCACACTCTCTCTCACTCAGCTCTCTCTATCTCTCCTATTCGCTGTCTCTCTCTATCTTTCTCTCACTCCCTCCCTCTCTCTCTCACCTACCCTCACACACTCTCTCACTCATCTCTCTCTATCTCTCCTATTCGCTCTCTCTCTCTATCTTTCTCTCACTCCCTCCCTCTCTCTCTCCCCCATCCTCTATGTCTTCCTCTCTCCCCACCATCACTCACTCTCTCTCACCCTCTCTCACTCTCTCTCATCTCTCTCTCATACTCTCTCTCTCTCTAATCTCACTCGCTCTCGTACACTCTCTCTCTCTCATTCTCTCCCTCTCCCACTCCCACACCCACTATCTCTCACACACTTCCTATCTCTCTCTCCCACTCACTCCCTCTCACACTCTCTCTCCCTCTCATCACTCTCTCTCTCGCTCTCTATCTCTCTCTGCCTCCCCCACCCTCTATCTCTCTCACTCTCTTCCTGTCTCTCTCAACTCCCTCTCTCGCTTTCTCTCTATCTCTCTGTCTCACTCTCTCCCTCTCTCTCCCCATCCTCTATCATTCTCTCACTACCTCTCTATCTCCCCTACCCCCTCTCCCTTTCTCACTCACTTCCTCTTTCTCTCATCTCTCTCTCGTTCTCTCTCTATTTCTCTCTCACTCTATTCTTCACTCTCTCCCCCACACTCTCTCACACCCTCCTTCTCTCTCTCTCATCTATCTCTTTCGCTCTCTATCTCTCTCACTCACTCTGTCCCTCTCTCTCTTCCCCACCCTCTATCTCACTCACTCTCTTCCCATCTTTCCCCCACACTCACTCTCTCTCTCATCTCTCTCTCATCTCCCTCTCGCTCTCTCTCTATCTCTCTCTTACTCCATACCTCTCACCCCCAGTATCACTCTCTCTCTCTCACATCTCTCTCGCTCTCCCTCTCTCACTCTCTCCCTCTCTCTCTCCCTCTCCTTCTATCTCGCTCGCCTCTCTTTCTTTCACTCTCTCCCATTCTCTTCCCCCACCCTCTCTCACTCTCTCTCTCACGCTCTCTCTTACGCTCTCTCTTTATCTCCCACTCTCTCATACTCTCGATCACCCCCACCCTCTATCTGTCTCATTCTCTTCCTCCCTCTCCCCCACACTGTCTCACTCCCTCATCTCCTCTCTCTCGTTCTTTCTCTAACTCTCACTCTCTATCTCTCCCTCTCACCCACCCTCTATCTCTTTCTATCTCTTCCTCTCTCTCTCCCCACCCTCTCTCTCCCCCACACACCCACTCTCTCACTCTCCTTCTCTCATCTCTCCCTCTCTCTCGTTCTCTCTATATATCTCTCACACTCCCCCTCTCTCTCTCTCTGCCCAAACTCTACAACTCTCTCACTCTTTACCCATCCTCTCTCTCCCCCACCCTCTATTTCGCTCGCCTCTATTTCTCTCACTCTCTCCCATTCTCTCTCCCACCCTCTTTCACTCTCTCTCACCCTCTCTCTTACGCTCTCTCTCTATCTCTCTCACTCTCTCCCTCTCTCTTGCCCACCATCTATCTCTCTCTCATTCTCTCCCTCTCTCTCTCCCCTACCCACTATCTCCATGTCACTCTCTTCCTCTCTCTCTCATTCACACTCTCTCTTTCTCACTCACTCTCTCTTTCTCTCATTTCTCTCTCTCGTTCTCTCACTATTTCTCTCTTTCTTCTCTCCAACCCCCACACTCTTTCCTTCTCTCGTCCCTCTCTCTCGTTCTCTCTCTATCCCGCTCACTCTATTCTTCTCTCTCTCTCCCACATTCTCTCTCACCCACTCTCACTCTCTCTCATCTCTCTATCTCACTCATACTCACTCTCTCTATTCTCACTCACACTCGCACACTCTCACATTCTCTCCCTCTCTCTCTCCCACACCCACTATCTCTCTCAAACACTTCCTCTCTCTCTACCACTCACTCCCTCTCACACTCTCTCTCCCTCGCATCGCTCTCTCTTTCTCGCTCTCTCACTATCTCTCTCTGCCTCCCCCACCCTCTATCCCTCTCTCACTCTCTTCCTCTCTCTCTCTCAAATCCCTCTCTCTCTTTCTCTCTATCTCTCTGTCTCACTCTCTCCCACTCTCTCTCCCTATTCTATCTCTCCCCCACCCTCTCTTACTCTCTCTCACACTCTATCTCTCTCTCTTTCTCTCACGCACTCCCACTCTCTCCCCCACCCTCTATCTCTCTCAACCTCTTTGCCTCTCTCTCCCCTACGCTCCCTCACTCTCTCTCTCACCCTCCCTCTTTCTCATATATCTCTCACTCACCCTTTCTCGCTCTATCTCAATCTTTCTCGCTCCCCTTCTCTCATTCTCTCCTCTCTCTCTCATAGACTCGCCCTCACTCCCTCCCTCATCGCTCTCTCCCTGTATTTCTCTCTGTCCCCCCCACCCTCTATCTCTCTGATTCTCTTCCTCTCTCTCTCTCTCTCATCTGTCTCTCGCTCTCTCCCTCTCTCTCTCCCCCACCCCCTCTCTCTCTCTCACTCTCTCCCACTCTCTCTCCTTCACCTTCCATCTTTCTCTCACTCCCTCTCTCTCTCCCCAACCTGTCTCTCTCTCACTCTCTCCCTCTCTCTGATGCAAAATGTTATAATTAACCATTCTATATCGTACACTCGTCAATCTTGTAACACTCTCATGACATTCTTCAATATCATCAATATTCTTCAGGGGAAAAAAAAGATGTCATTTTCCCATTTGAGCATAGATTTCTCCCATTCCGGCTTATCCATATTATCTTGTAATACTTGATACATAACAGAAATATAGCCCTTTTATGCATAGAAGAAATCTAAGATTCGAATTCTGACAATACAGGAAAAATTATCTCTCCACCATACATATTTTTACCAACTATCGAAGTTGATAATGAACAAATAAAGAATTTTCAGCAATACCAAAACGCTCTTTGAGTAAAAGAAAGAAACTGACCTTCTACAAATCAATCTTGAAATGTTTTTTATACTCGTAAAATCCCAAATCCCTATATTACTATTAAATAATGAAAAAGGAATAAGCTGATTATTATATAACAGTGTAAAAATAGATAATTTACCTTTTGATCCTATAATCCTATTCCTTATTTTCCATAACATGAATAGATGTTTTAATATCGGCACATTATACTCCCATAATAAATTTAAATTTCATAGAAAGATAAATTGATGTGTTGCATTTTCAGAAATACATGCCATATCAACTTTATCCCAACTTGGAGGCAGATCAAAATCCATTAAACCACTAATATATTTAAGTTGGGCTGCTTCATAATTGTTCTGAAAATGAGGTAATTGCAATCTACCTAATGCATACTTCCAAGTAAGTTTATTTAATGCTACCCTTGGGAAATTTAGCTTTCCATAAAATATCCCTAGTGACTTTATTTAAATCCGGAAAAATTTTCCTTGTAAGAGAACATGGTATTGATTGAAAAAAATATTGAATACGTGGAAAAATATTCATCTTAATACATTTAACCCGACCAAATAAAGATAAATAAAGATAAAGATAATCTTTTTCAATAATGGAACATAATTTAAGTTATATAAAAATTGATATTCAGTATTCACAATTATTCCTAAATATTATATCCGACCATTTCAAATTAATAACATTTTTATAAACTGAATATTCTCCTTCACTAATCGGTAAAATTTCATTTTTATCCAAATTAACTTTATATCCAGATAATGATCCATCCTGTAATAAACATTCCTGTAAGTACGGAAAAGATTGTTTTGATTTGTTAAATATATAAAAATCTCGTCTGCAAATAAATTAATCTTATACTCTTCTTCCAGAAATCTCATCCCTTGTATCTGTTCATTTTGTTGTATTAATTGATGTAAGGGTTCAATTATCTACACAAACAGGGATAGTGACAAAGGACAACCCTGTCGGGTAGATCATGTCAGTTTAAATGACGATGAAACTTGTCCATTTGTCACCACACTATAAGTCGAGTTTGTATATAAAGCTTTAACCCAACCAATAAAAAAGGGGCCAAATTTTAATTTTTACAAACCATTAAATAAAAAATCCCATTTGACCCTATCAAAAGCTTTTTCCACATCAAGTGCAACCACCATTGGATGGTGGGTTGCTGCCGGTATGCATTGATCAAAGTAATTAATCGAACAATGTTGTCTGAAGCATGTCTATTTTAATAAAACCTGTTTGATCTACATGTACCAATTTCGGTAGATATCTAGCCATCTGATTTGCAAACATTATAGTTATTATTTTATAGCCCACATTCAATAAAGAAATAGGTCTATACGAAGACAGCTTTAACGGAACTTTCTTTTTAAATACAGTGATTAGCGCACTAGAACAAGATACTTGTAACTCATAATGTTCAGTCACTTGTTTTAATACCTCCCCAAACACCGAAGATAAGTCTTCATAAAAATGTTTATAAAATTCTATCGAAAACCCGTCATCACCTGGTGACTTATCATTAGGCATTTCCAACATAGCAGTCTTAATTTTTAAATCTGTAAACGGAGCTTCCAAATCTATAATATCCTCTACTTCTAATTCTGATAACGTTAATGTGGATAAAAAAATGAATCAAGAGATCCATTGCCCCATCTCTATTCAGAAGTATATAATTTTTAATAAAATGAATAAAACTGGTGATTGATTTCCTGAGGTTTATAGGTGAATATTGAATTCATATTAGCAGCATTAATAACCCTTGAGGTTGAGGTCTGTTCCTTCTTTAACTGCCATGCAAGTACTTTTTACACCTTCTCACACCATTCATAATATCTTTGCTTAGATCGATTATGTAAACATTCAAATTGATAAGTCTGTGACATATTTTACCATAGTTTCAATTTAGTCAAAGCAATTTTATGATCTTCTGTCACTTTTTCCTGAAATTCCTACTCCAATTCATTAATCATCTTTTCTAATTTAAGACTTTCAGCCATATACCCTTTCTTAACTTTAGTAGTATAACTAGTTATTTGTAAATAAGCTTTTAACGCATCACATAATACAAAACGATTTTTAACTGAATTACCATTTTCAATTTAGAACAAAATCAATCTGTTCCTTAACAAAAGCAACAAACAGGATTTTTCAACAACATTGTATTAAACCTCCATCCATAGGAGGAAAGTTTCTTCTCTGGCCAGGACAGCTTTGCAAGGTGAGCCTAGTGGGCAGCTCGCTTCTTTGCCAGCAGCTCCTGGATTTCCTGGTTGTTTTCGTCGAACCAGTCCTTGTTTTTCCTGGAGGAGAAGCCCAGTACCTCTTCAGTAGATTGCAATATGGCAGTCTTCAGCTGATCCCATGAGGTGGATTGCATCCTCCGGCTTTGCTTGAGGTTTGCCTGGAAGTTTCCTCTCACTTCATTTGACTACAAGTTTCCAACATTGAACCTCTTTCTGAGGGCTTTACTGTTCCTGGACTTTGGCTTGAAGTGAAGGTTGAGCTTGCAGCGAACAAGCCGGTGGTCAGTGTGGCATGCCACGCTGGGCATGACCCTGGTATGGAGCACATCTCGTTTGTCTCTTTCTCGCACCAGGACGTAGTCCAGGAGGTGCCAGTGTTTGGATCGGGGATGCATCCAGGTCGTCTTCAGGCTGTCCCTCTGCTGAAAAAGGGTGTTTGTAATGACAAGCCGCTGTTCTGCGCGGAGCTCCAACAGGAGGCGCCAGTTGTCCTTGCACTTACCGACACCATGCTTGCCCAGGATTCCTGGCCAGGTTTCTGAGTCTTTGCCGAAGTGAGCTTTGAAGTCGCCAAGGATGACAACCTTGTCTGCTGTAGGGGTGTGTTGAATGAGTTTGCGCAGATCAGTGTAGAATTTGTCCTTTTCTGCTGGTTCTGCCTGGAGCGTTGGAGCATAGACACTGATGAGGGTGATGCGACGCTTGTTTTGAAGGGGGAGTCACATGGACATGATCCGGTTCGAGTGGCCTGTCGGGAGGTTTTCGAGTTTGGAGGCAATGGAGTTCTTGACCATGAAGCCTACACCAGATAGGTGTCGTTCATCCATAGGATTGCCAGACCAGTAGAGTGTGTAGCTCGCGCCGCGTTCTTGGAGGCTGCCTATATCTGCAAGGCAGACTTCACTGAGTGTGGCTATGTCGATGTCAAGTCTGAGGAGTTCATGTGCGATGAGGGCAGACCGACGTTCAGGTCGGTGGCTGTCAGCCTTGTCTACCATGGTTCTGATGTTCCAGCATGCTAGCTTGAGTTTGTGAGCATCTTTTGAGGGGGAGGACGTGGAGGGGGAGGAGGTGGACATGTCCTCTGGCCTGCACAAAGGAGCTTTATTACAACAGCGTGAAGCAAGGCTGTGTTCTCGCACCAACACTCTTTTCAATCTTTTTTCAGCATGATGCTGAAACAAGCCACGAAAGACCTCATCAATGAAGATGCTATTTACATCTGGTACTGCACGGATGGCAGTCTCTTCAATCTGAGGCACATGCAAGCTCACACCAAGACACAAGGGCAAATTTTCCGTGAACTACTCTTTGCAGACCGCTTTAGTTGCCCATTCAGAGCCAACTCTTCAGCGCTTAACATCCTGTTTTGCGGAAACTGCCAAATTGTTTGGCCTGGAAGTCAGCCTGAAGAAAACTGAGGTCCTCCATCAGCCAGCTCCCCACCATGACTACCAGACCCCTACATCTCCATCGGACACACAAAACTCAAAACAGTAAACCAGTTTACCTATCTCGGCTTCACCATTTCATTGGATGCAAGGATTGACAACAAGATAGACAACAGACTCGTCAAGGCAAATAGCGCCTTTGGAAGACTACACAAAAGACTCTGGAAAAACAACCAACTGAAAAACCTCACAAAGATTAGCGTATACAGAGCCGTTGTCATATGCACACTCTTGTTTGGCTCCAAATCATGGGTTCTCTACCGGCATCACCTACGGCTCCTAGAACGCTTCCACCAGTATTGTCTCTGCTCCATCCTCAACATTCATTGGAGTGACTTCATCACCAACATCGAAGTACTCGAGATGGCAGAGGCTGACAGCATCGAATCCACGCTGCTGAAGATCCAACTGTGCTGGGTAGGTCATGTCTCCAGAATGGAGGACCTTCGCCTTCCCAAGATCATGTTTTATGGCGAGCTCTCCAGTGGCCACCAGTCAGAGATGCACCAAAGAAGAGGTACAAGGACTGTGTAAAGAAATCTCTTGGTCCCTGCCACATTGACCACCGCCAGTGGGCTGATATCGCCTCAAACCATGCATCTTGGTGCCTCACAGTTCAGTGGGCAGCAACCCCCTTTGAAGAAGACCACAGAGCCCACCTCACTGACAAAAGATAAAGGAGGAAAAACCCAACACCCAACTCCAACCAACCAATTTTCCCTTGCAACCGCTGATACCGTGTCTGTCTGTCCCGCATTGGACTTTTGTCAGCCACAAACGAGCCTGCAGCTGACGTGGACATTACCTCTCCATTAATCTTCGTCTGCAAAGCCATGCCAAAGGATAATAGGAGGAAAGTACTACCTCCAAACTTTCATAAGGAAAATATAATAAAAATTATCTGAAATGACTCTACTCTTATATTCTGCCTCCAATACCTTTCCTTGTAAATGTGCTGATTTTTTTTTAATCTATTATACAAAAGGAATTATATCTTTCTCGGTACGATTTATCCTTCTCCATATATCTACCAAATTTAAATATTTCATTAAAGCCCCAATTTGTATCGCCATCTTTGAATTTCTAATAGATTTTGGGGAGTTATCTATCAAAAGATCCCAAACACAATTAAAATATCCCCCATCTACATTATATTCATTAGCTTAACGTAAGAACAAAAAAGCATCTGAAATAAAACATTCATCATCTACTTTAGGTGCCTAGATATTAATTAAAGTCCAAAGTTCATTACGGATTTTACAGTCCACTTTTAAATCCCTCCTAGCATTCCCCTCTCCATTCTGGAACTCAAAAGATAAATTCTTATGAATTAAAATCGCCACACCATTTGCCTTAGAATTAAATGAAGAAAAAAGTAACATGATCAACCCAATCTCTTTTCAATTTCAAATGTTCTTTTTCAGTCAAATGTGTTTCTTGTAAAAAAGTAATACCAATTTTCATTTTCTTAATATAAGCGAAAGCTCGCTTTCACTTAATTGGATTATTTAATCCCTGAACATTAAAAGTTGCAAATTACAAACTAGACATTTTAATAAATTAACAATGTAATCACTTAATACAAAACGTCACTCTCCTACTAATAAACAAAATCCACTCTCCATTCCCGAATATGATAGAAAAAGTTTATATAAACAAGACAACAATTAATTTCCAAAAAAAGGAACCACCCAAAGGTAGTAATTCCCTAAAAAAAACTGGGTGTGGTAAAACCCACCAGTGGCAGATGACTATCAAAGATATCAGTGTCACTCACCTCCCCCGTCCAGAAATACAGTCAAGGACGGATGTTATATCCTCTGGATCTCATGGAAACAGCAAATATCTTCCAGATTAGAACCATATTCGTGTTTCTGTGTAGACACCAATTTGCCACATCTTGACTCAAATATCTGCATGATTGTGAAATGACGCATTGAAAAGAACTCCTTATAACTTGAAAACGAATATCTCCAGTGGAACAATCTGGTCTTATTTGTGTGGTGTTGATCACTGAGAAAACGTGATTAATTAATCGGTTGAACCTACCGTGAGTTTTGTGTAATATGGTGAAGTAAACAAGATGCGTTTTTTCGGTGACACCTGCCAATTGGAGTGCAATTCGGAGCTGACAAGTAATCACCAAATACATACTTGCCCGCAACTAACATCATGTCAGTTTCTTCAAAGTCTAATTTACCCATGGGTGAACTGCAATATATCAATGAAATTGAACCCTTAGTACCCCAGCCATTTTTACCTTTCACTCCACGTATTCAATATTTGCTTCAATATATACTGTGTTTTCTTACAAGGAACTTTTCCCAGCATTCAAATAAAGCTACTAGGGATTTTTTATGGAAAGGTAAATTACCAAGGGTAGCATTAAATAAGCTTACTTCGAAGTAAGCATTAGGTGAATTTCAATTACATAATTTTCAGAATAAATATGAGGCAGCCCAACTTAAATATATCAGTGATTTGATGGATTTGGATCAATCACTAAGTTGGGTTAAAGTTGAGATGACATGTATTTCTGAAACTGCAGTACATCAGTTTATATTTCGGTGGAATATAGGTTTATTATGGGAGAAAATGCACCGATATTAAAACATTTATTGATGTATGGACAAAAAAAGAATAAGACTATAGGATCAAAAGGTAAATTAACTTTTTTAATGACATTATATCATAATCATCTTCGGTCATTGGTTACCATCGGCGTGGGATCGTGAGAAAACTACAGTAAGAAACGTTAAAAATCAGTATGAACCAGCTGTTGCCTGAGTATAAAACGACTCCAAGAAAACATGGAAACGGTGTTTATGTCCCTGAAAAAAGGGACTCGGGGTACAAAGGGTTAAATTAAAGCCAGAATAGTCATTTCCCTAATTTCCTAGCCGCCTATGGAAGAATGTGCAATCGATGGAGAGGGTTCAGAGGAGATTTACAGCCGGTTGCATGAATGTGATAATGTGTTTTATGAGGGAAAGTTGACGGAGCTGCGGCTTTTCCCTTTGGATCGAGGAAATAGGAGCTGCGTAATTTTTCCAAGATTCTGCATCAGTTGCAATCACCATTGGATGGTTGGGCTGCCGTCGGTATGCATTGGTCAAACTAATTAGTCGAAGAGTATTATTCAAAGCATGTCTATTTTTAATAAAACCTGTTGGATCTACTTGTATTAATTTAGGTAAATAATTAGCAAGCCGATTTGCTAACAATTTAGATATTATTTTATGGTCTACATTCACTAAAGAAATAGGTAAATACGAAGACACCTTTAACGGATCTCTATCTTTCTTTGGAATTACAGTAATTAAAGCAATAGAACAAGATTCTGGTAACTCATAATGTTCAGTCATTTGTTATAACACCTCCCCAAACATCGAAGATAAGTCTTCATAAAAATACTTTATAAAATTCTACAGACTGCTAGGGTGGTGACAAATTGACAGATTTCATCATCATTTAAATTAACGCGTTCTACTCGACAGTGTTGTCCATTGTAACCAGCCCTATTTGCGTTTATCATTGAACAGTTAGCTCAATTAACATGGCAAAATTAGCAGATACAAGGGATTAGAGTTTCGGGTGAATAGTATAAGATTAATTTATTTGCAGATGATGTTTTTATAAACTTAACAAATCCAGAACAATCTTTGCTGCATTTATGGGAATGTTTATTACAGTATTGATCATTATCTGGGTAAAAAGTTAATTGGGATAAAATTTAAATTTTACCGATAGGTGAAGGAGATTATTCAGTTTATAAAAATGTTATTAATTTGAAATGGACAGATAAGATTAAACATTCAGGAATAATTGTGAATATTGATTATCAATCTTTATATAAATTAAATAATGTTCCATTGTTGACAAAGATAAAAGCAGATTTGATTAAGTGGAAATACCTTCTGTTAACTTTAATTTGCAGGGTTATTTGCATTTAAATGAATATTTTTCCACGTATTCAATATTTGCTTCAATATATACTGTGTTTTCTTACAAGGAACTTTTCCCAGCATTCAAATAAAGCTACTAGGGATTTTTTATGGAAAGGTAAATTACCAAGGGTAGCATTAAATAAGCTTACTTCGAAGTAAGCATCAGGTGAATTTCAATTACATAATTTTCAGAATAAATATGAGGCAGCCCAACTTAAATATATCAGTGATTTGATGGATTTGGATCAATCACTAAGTTGGGCTAAAGTTGAGATGACATGTATTTCTGAAACTGCAGTACATCAGTTTATATTTCAGTGGAATATAGGTTTATTACGGGAGAAAATGCACCGATATTAAAACATTTATTGATGTATGGACAAAAAAAAATAAGACTATAGGATCAAAAGGTAAATTAACTTTTTTAATGACATTATATAATAATCAGCTTATTCCTTTTTCAGTTGAAGAATTGGGATTTTAAGAGTATAAAAATATTGCAAGACTGTTTGTAGAAGGTCAATTTCTTTATTTTACTCAATTTAAAGAGCATTTTGATATTGCTGAAGCTTCTTTATTTGTTTATTATCATCTTCGGTCATTCGCTAAAAAAAAGAATGTATGGTAGAGAGATCGTTTTAACTGTATAGTCGGAGTTTGAGTATTTGATTTCTTCTATGCTTAAAAGTAGCTACATTTCTGTTATGTATCAAGTATTACAAGATAATATGGTCAAATCAGAATGGGAGAAATATAAGTTTGAATGGTAAAATGATTTAACTTTTGTTTTTCCTGAAGACTACTGTATGGATATGTGTCATGGTAGTGTTATTAGATTGACAAATGCAAGATATGGAATGGTTAATTATAATTTTTTGCATCAGTTATATTTAACTCCTGAGAAATTGAAAAAAAGTAAATAGCATTAGTAATTCAGATTCCTCTTTTTGATGTGGTACGTGTGTTGTAATTATTTTACATACTGTTTGGTCTTGTATGTTTTTCAACCATTTTGGGAAGAAATTACGTCAATTTACAAAGAAATGTATAATATTCAGTTAACATTAGATCCATCAGTTTTTATTGGGTTATGTCATTTCTTTAAAGGGATTGGGGTTGGATAAATTTCAAATTGCATTAACATATTTAGCATTGTCCATAGTTCGAAAATGTATAGCAAATACATTGAAGGATAGGCGAGTGATTAGTATAATGCGATGGCATCATGAAATGAATGTTTGTATTCTTATGGATAAAATTACTTTTGTTTTGCGTGATAATTATTCTTATTTTCTTAATGTGTTCATAATATTTGGAGGTAATTTGATTTCTTTTATTCTTTTTTAAACTTTTTTTTACATACGTTTTTTTGGCTCTCCTTAAGAGAGTTGGCTGAACGGGTGGGAGGGTGGGTTTTTCTTTTTTCTTCTTCTCTTTATTTTGATGTAAAGTGCATTTTGTATGTTTACCAATAATTTTTCAATAATAAAAGTTTGAAAAAACGTGATTGTAAAAGATCATATGAGGCACACATAGGGCGGACAGGCTGCACATTTTCCAGGGCGTAGATGAGGAAACACCAGAGGACACTTGCTCATGGTCAGGCCAGGAATATTTAGGGTAGACGTCAGCAGTAAGTTTTTCATACCTAGTTTTTCATTTTGTGGGCTTCAGAATTGCATTGCCAGGGTGGTGGTGAAGGCAGGGGAAACGGGGTCATGGCATGATGGCATAGAGTGATGACGTGGGTGGCCATCTCTCCTCAGCTGGACAATTAAAAACCTGAATTTAATGAACTGTTAAATATTTCAAAAGTTAAGGAAAAGTTTATTCTGTTATTAGAAAAAAAGAATATAAGAAAGGAAAACCACATCAAGCAAAAGAAATTAAATGTTAAATGTTGGAAAAGAAAGAGGAACTTGAGCTTTCCGGGGAACTGAAGCCTCTGGATCGATTTTCCATTGATCCGAAGCCCCGACGTACTTCTGTGGATAAGTCGACTGAAGTGGCGGCGTCCTAATTGCCATGTAACGACGCAAGATGACCTTTCCGGCTACACTCTCGAGGGGACGTGACGTTGGAACGCTGTGAATTTCGAATGGCGTGGCCGAGCGCGGAAGGACTGGTGTGCAAATACGCGCACGTCAGCGCATTCTCGGTTGCGCCGGTGCGCGCCGACACGTCTTCACTTGAAGCCAGCGCACGAGTGACTGCAGCTGACAGCATGCACGCAGGCATGATACCCTTGATTGAGTTCGGGCTGCATGGGGCGCCTGTGCACCACCGTGCTGACCAGGACGGCCCGGTATAAAATTAAGTTATTTGTGAATGATTTATTAATCTATTTAACTGATCCTAAACAATCTTTAATTCATTTTCAGAATTGTTTGCCATATTATGCAGAGATGTCTGGTTATATAATTAATTGGGATAAGAGTGAACGATTACCTTTTTCAAAAGGCGATTATTTAGAGTGTAAGCCGATTACTCAAATTTGTTAGTCTGAAAAGATAAAGTATTTAGTAGTTGTAATAAATATGGATTATAATCAATAATATCAGTTGAAAAACTTACCTTGGCTACGAAAAATTAATAATAGTTTTCTGATATGGGACGTGTTAAAAACATATTTAAGGGGACAAATTATATCCCATATGAAGAATCTTAAAAGAAAACATATGGCAGAATTAAACATTTTGGAGGAGAATACTAAAGAATTAGAAAGAAAATCAAAGAACTGACTATTAGAACAATACAGATTAGTGGAGAATAAAAAAATACAATATAAAAATATAGAAAAGGAAAAGCTATAATGAAAAATAAACAACAATACTATGAGTTGGCTGAATGTGTACAAAATGTTTTAGCTTGGAATATTAAAACAGATGAGTGAAATAGAATAATAAATGGTATTAAAAACAGAGAGAGATGCTCTAGTATGTAAGCAAAAAAAATAAAGATACTCTAAAGCAATATTACATGAAAATGTAGAAATCAGTATTAATAGATGAGAAAGAAATGCACGATGTTTTTTTCTGATTATCGATCTTACAAGGCTGGGAAGAGAGAGAGAATAGAAAAAAATTCTCCCATCACATGGGAATAATTCGAATGGGTCCCGGGCACCCTACAAGCCAATAAATCACCTCGTGAGGATGGATTTCCACCCAAGTTTTATAGACAATTCAAATAATTAGTCATTATTAATTCCATGTTTAATGGATGTCCTGGACAAAGCTCTGGAAACATATACGCTCCCGATGTAATTTTTAACCATGATTATTGCAGTGTAACCAAAAAATATAGGTACTCACAAAAACTCGTCATGCATCCCTATTAATGTTGATTCTAAGATACCTGCGAAATGATTGGCTAATCGGTTATAACAGGTATTTCCAAAACTGATACATATGGACTAAGCAGGATTTGTTAAACGAAGGCATTGTAAAGGTTAAAACATTGTCATTATAATTATTCGGGGTTTTTTTCCTGTCTCTTTAAGCGAACTATTGCTTATAGTGTTCACAGAGTGACACTAATATTATTAACAAATCGTTATATCCAGCCTGATTTACGGCTTGCCTTTCGTTCTACAAGACGTGAAGGAAGTGTGATCATAATAATTTTTTCTTTGAATTTTTGTATCACTTTAAAGTTTGTATATCTCTTTAAAACCTTTATTTCTTTAAGTTAGTAAGTCTGCATATCTTTGTATCATTATTCAGTGAATAGTTTGTTATTCATCGTTCTGTAAGTCTTGTTGCGAAGCTATGCAAAATGTTTATCAGTTCAACGAGTTAAAACTACATAATGTAACAGCCACAGAGTTTGATTAATAAACCTTTTCTGTTACTATCAAGTGAAGGCCTTTCAGAATGAACATCTGGGTACAGATTTGACCTTACCAAGGTGTAGTAAGCCTGAATTGTTAATTCGTAAGAGTAGCAAATATAAATTTTTCTATGTAACGTATGTTTGATCACAACTGTAACTTTTTAAAGAAGGAGTGAAATGGGAGGTTGGGTGAATAAGCAACCAGATGAGTGAAATTTTATGGTATTATGTAGGGATAGTATGACAGGTACAATGAATGAACGATTCATATTGCTAATATATAGTTTTACAACAGATAACCATTACCCCGAAAAGTTACATAGATTCAACTATCATTGCCAGATACGTGTTTAAGATATAGACAAGAAGTTGGTAATTCTTTTTGCTTTCAACTTCGCCATGTCATCATTTAAAACATTGCTGACTTGACTAGCAGGGGTAAATCACCGCAGGATGCAATGTTATTTCTGTTAGGTAATATTAATGGCATTACACCTAAATTAAAATTAAACATGTATCAAATAAAGATTGTATGAATTGCCTGAGCAGTATCTCGGACATTTGTTGCTATAACTTTGAAATGAGATACAGACAAGAATGGAGAGCTAGAATGCGAAATTTTGCAGTTCTTTTCCTCTTGCAACTATTACATATAGCTTAAGAAATATATATGATATATTTGGAAAAATGGCGACAATATTTGCAGAAGGGTGGAATTTATAATTAATCATTTTGCCGCTAACCTCAATCCTTGGTGACCTCCTTTATTTGAAGATAAATATGATTTCTAGAAAAGGAGTCTCTGGACAATCTCTGGTCGTTCTCCTTACATCCTTTAATGTTTTTCAGTCTTTCTTCCTTCTTTCGGGGGGATTTAGTTGGAAGAGATGGGGGACTGGGTTAGATATTTACCACATGTATAATGGATATGTGTATTTTTAACATTTGTATTGTAAATTTTATTTCGTCGTTAAAATAGGGTAATTTAAATGTCTTTTGGTCCATTGGGCATCATCAGTGTATTAGGTTTCGAAGCTGAAAGGCCATGTTGCACTTGTGTAGGAGGTTGGTGAGGCCACGTTTGTAGTATTGGATTCAGCTTCGTTGGTGTTGGAGAGCCATTGCCAACCTTTATTTCAGCTGTGGCCTCCATAGGACTTTGTCAATGTTTATGGGCACCTTTCATGGAAAGACATCAAGTTATGGTTTCCACTCTAGTTCGCCTCCACTAACTGAATGGAAAAATTTTTAAAATCCTTTAGGTTGCGTGAGGAGGAAGGAAAACACGGATTTTTACTAAACATCCTCTGTAGCGCCCTGTTGAGAAAAGTTGCTGTGGGAAAGATGTTGTAAAACTGTAGAGGGTGCAGGGAAGATTTAGCAAGATATCGTCAGGACCCGTGGGAATGATCTTTCAAGACATTGAGTTGATTTTTTTTTACATTGGATTGCAGGAGGTTGAGGTGTAATCTCGGGGAAGTGTACAACATGATAAAGGTTGTTTCAAGATTCTAAGAACACCTGGAGCACTGCCTGAATCCAGTGGATTGGGTGGTGTTCAATAAATCAGATGAGGCTCAGAATTATATCGCTAGGTGCATTATGGAACGCTTCAAAACAGATGTGGGCGAGTGTGAACAATGTAAAAGGTGCAAGGACCATATACAGAAAGCCATCTGCCGGGTGAAGTGGGGATGTCTGACGTGAATAGATACATTGCATTTAGTAGAAAACTCAACTCTAACCTATCAAATGCTTTTTCACCATCTAATGATAGAGGTATTTGTTAAGTTGTATTCCTCTCAAGAAATATCAAACAAAGTAATTAATTTTGCAATATCATCTGTAGAATAATCTAAATATATTACGCCTGGTAGGTATTTCACCATTCTATTTGCTGGAACTTCAGTCACAATTTTATAGTCGACATTTAACAAAGAAATAGGTCATTCAGATCCAGTTTTTAAAGGAGCTCTATCATTCTTAAGAATAATTGTAAAATTCCCTGAGGGAAAAAGTCTGGTAAATAACGAACCTCCATCTTTTGTTTCACTACGTCAATTAATAGAGGTATTTAAAAAATCCTGATTTTTTCAAAAATCCAGATGCAAATCAATCTTCACCTGAATATTTCCAATAAGGCATTGATTTGTGTTTCAATAAATTCTCTATTAATTTCACTTTATTATGTTTCTGATAAAAATATATATTTATCAATTTTAATCTCATCTTTCTCAGATTCGGATGTAGAAAATTTCACATAAATAAAAAACCTTTAGATCATCATTTACCTCTTGGAGTTCATATATAATCGTGGAAAATTTTCTAATACCATTAATGGTTCTAGAATCCTGTTCTGTCTTTAATTTCCATGATAATACTTAATGAGCCATTCCCCTAATTCATAATACATTTGTTTAGTTTTTGTAACAATTTCTGGAACTTATGTTTTTCATGAATTATGCTGTAATTTCTTATTTATAAATTGAATCCTCTTAGACACTGTTGAATTCTGATGTGGAACTTTTTCTAAATTTTCTATCCCCTTTTCCAATATATCAACCTCAGAAATATAGTTTTAAAATTTTTGTTGAAAAACTAATAATTTGTCCTCTTAAATATGTTTTAAAGCATCCCATATTACAAACTTACTGTTAACTTAAGCTGTATATATTTGTAAATATTGCTATATTTGGTCTCTTATGAAATTAAAAAACTCAACATTCTTTAAAAATAAAGATTTAAATATACATCTATATGAGGTGTCTGTTTTTTTTATGAACGTGTACACGTTTTTAATAAAAAAGAATAATCTGATAATATTCTACTTTTATATTCGGCAGATATTGCACATCCTTGCAAATGAGCCAGCAATTAAAAAAAATATCTATTTCAGAATAAGATTCATATCGAAATGAAGAAAATGAAAAATCTTTCTCCTTAGGATGTTGTCTTGTCCATCTATTGAATGAATTTATGTTTGGACCAATATTTATTAGTTGGATTGAGCCTTTATATAAAACCCCTCTGCCAGAGTGGAGACAAATGGCCAAATATCGTCATAATTTTATTATAAATATCTATTAGACAAGAGTGTCCTTTGACTCCAGTATTTTTTGCAAGAGCAATTGAACCTTTGGCTCAATTGATAAGCCAATGTGTTAAAGGTGTGGAATTTAAAATGAATTTATTTGCTAATGATACCTTCATTTTTTTAACAGAAACTTAAATTATTTCAAATCTTTATATGAAAGATTGGAACAACATGGAGAAATACCTGGTTAACAAATTGATTGAGGTTATTCTGCTGAATAATGCTGGTGATATTTATTGTAAATGTATTGTTAATTAGAATAGTCTGAAAAAAAATATTTAGGTATTATGATGGACAAGAATTTGGATCATATGTATGAGTTAAATTATTTACCTTTGTTTCATAAAATTAAACATGATTTTAGTCTATGGAACGATTTACCTATATCATTAATAGGTAAAATTCATTGTATTAAGATGCATATTTTCACAAACTACATCATAATTTTCAATCTATTCATTGTAAAGTTCCTTAAAATTCTTTTAAATATTTAAATTTTATAGTCAGGATTTTTTTATGGAAAGACAAAATGGTTAGCGTATTTCTTTAAATTAACATGGAGATATGAATTGGGAGGAATACTTCCGATTTTTCAAAATAATTATAAGGTGGGCAATTAAAGTTTATTAATAAAATATTTGAGTTTCATATCCCATTGGTATGCGCTAGCATTGAGTTAACTAAAGTTAGAGTGAATAAAATGGACCAATTTGTGAGTCTGTAACAGGCACAACTCCAGTCTTCCATTCACTTTAACATTAATTTTGGGCATCAAATTTCAAAGACCTACACTTCACCACTGAATTAGAAAGACTTAAATACTTTGAAGAAATTTTCTAGATTTTGACCTGGATTATAATTGGGTTTATTTCCATCCCCCCCCCCCCCCCCACACACACACACACACACACACACACACACGCACACACACGCACGAACGCACGCACGCACGCGCACACACACACACAGAGTTGGGAGTAGTTTAAGAGTTAAGATTATAGTTCAACAGTTAAAAATAGAAATAGTTTTATTTTTAATTGAACAGTGTCTGGTTCATTGTCTATTGCTGCTCGATAAGCATGGTACAGAACAAAAATTACTTTCATTATCATGTACCCGGTTTTACTTCTTCTTCCGGTACATATTTCCATACACCCACCACCCTGCGCGTGAAGTTGTCTCTTAGGTCCGTTTAACCCATCTTACATGGTCCTGTTTTTGGAAACGTGCTGAAACTTGCTCTGAACATTTTTTCTTGTATTTGCACTTCGAGAATTCATTACCATTTCTGTGGCCCAGGGGCAAAGATCTCAGCTTGTGACCCCTCTTGATATTTCAGGACAATAAGTCTTATGAATCCCAACCACTTTTTTGCGTCATGTTATCCTTTCAATTACTGGATGCTATGATTTACCTACAACCCTCTAAGTGCCGTTTACCTCAAGGCTTGAACAGCTGTATCTATACTCATCGTCCCGGTTTATGACAGCAAGCGTGCCAATGGTGTTATTCGCCATTCTGTTTCACTATGTCCGTGTTAATTCCACACAATTCCTTAGCTCATTTTCCCATTTCAGTTCGATGCCTGTGTAATAGTAGATTAGTGCAATATAATTGTTTTACATAAATTGTACTTGACTTGGCGGGGCTTGGAATGATGGCATAGGAAGAAGACGTGTAAAACCAACTGTCCCCCGCTGAACTATTCCATGCGCCAATTATAAAACCTGGAAAAAGTTCTTCAATATATTTGAAAGCAAAAGATATACAAATGGCTGCAAATATGAAGAAAGCTAAGACTTAATTACAAAAGAAACTGGCTTTTAAAAGTGCAGAAGAATTGAGTCCTAATTACCAGAAAGAAGCCACAGAGTTGATTCAAGTTGCTCCCAAATCGCAACGTACTCCTGGCAAGCTAAGTATTACACCGGCGTCCGTTTTGGTGCTGCAAGATTGCGTCGGTTCCAGCTGCTTGGCGGGGACGAGCCAGCTGAGTGGTGTCCAGCGACGTGCTCTGCTAACCAGCGTGAGCCGGTTAGCGTTGCCGGTGGTCCGCAGCGGTGCATGGGAAGACATGTCAATGCGGGTTTCGGGGCTTCCGGGCATGCGCGGAAATACGCATGTGCGCGACCTGCTGGAGCGAGTGTGGGCTGTGGGGCGACCTATTCACTGTCGCGCCGAAGAAGTCGACCCGACGTTAGCGGAGGTCCAAACCCGCAGCCTGACAGCGTGTCCAGCAGCGACTACAGGTGAAGAGGGGGAGGAAGTCGTGCTCTGCTGGAGACACAGGAACAAGCAACTTTAACTGCAGCAGCCACAATTAAGGAAGATAAGCCTCAAAGTGTTGCTTCAATTGAGATGTCTCACGAAACGAAAGAGTCTGGGATTGAAGCAGCTTTTACTTCAGATGACCTCACAGATGAATCAAGAATTTATGGATATGAAGGGCAGAATGAAAAATATTTGTGGAAAAAGTCTCATCTGTAAAAATATATATATATGACTACAGTGAAAACTGATATGAATAAATGTCTGAAGGAGGTTGATACAGTGCAGAATCAATTTAAGAAAATTGAAGAGGCATTGCTTGAATGTAGAGATCAAGTGGAATAAAATAGAGAAAAATGGAAAAAGGTGAAGATTCTTCCATGGGCTGGGAAATTCAGAAGAGAGAGTTGTTGATGAAGATTGACTTTTTGGAAAATCAAAGTCGGTGTATTAATATGAAGGTAGTGGAACTTCCAGAAGATATTGAAGGCTTGGATCCGGTACAGTTTTTTTAAGAAGTGGATTATCGATAGACTGGGTGTGGAATATTTTTCCTGGTGGCTTAGAATTGGATAGAGAACATAAGGCATTGACGAATAAACCTTACCCAGGACAGCCACCTTGTGCTGTCCTAATTCGGTGTTTGAGGTATCAGGAGGATAGGGAGATGATTTTGCGGCTGGCTGTTCAAAAATCCTGTAATAGTCAGGCTCCACTGATTATTACCATGAACTAAGTATTATTTTCTGTGGATTTGGTTCAATGGATAATTAAGAGACGTAAGGAAATTAATTCAGCTAAAGTGATATTGTGGAGAAACGGGTATAAGTTTACCTTTCGGTATCCCGCTGTGCTGAAAGTCTTTCATGGGAATTATTTTTGCTTATTCCTTGACAAATGTGCGTGTTCAATCTGATCGACCACAATCACCAAAGAGGAGTTTTCAAGGGGATATTTTTTATTTGTACAAGGGGAGGTTTTTTTCATATTTGTATTAGCTGTGCGAGAAGCCCTTTTTAAGTTAAATATGTCTAATTTGTATTTTGCAATTTTTAATGTTCAGGGTTTAATAACCCGAATAAACAAAATTGTGTTTTATGTATATTACAAAGATGAAGATGAATATATTTTTTTTTTAACAGGAAAAATTTTTGACTGAAAGAGAACATATGAACTTGAAAAGGGATTGGGTTTGGTATGTTATTGCTTCTTCTTTTAATTCTAAGGCGACAGGAGTGGCAATTTTGTATGCTTTGTTACAAGATAATATGATTAAACAAGATTTGACTATATCTAGAATTAAATGAGAAGAATTTTTTTATTTTTATATATCTCAGGAGGAATGGGAAGTTGTGTGACAAGACAGTGTGACTAAATTACTTAATGTAAGGTATACTTTAGTTAGTAATATTTTTCCATCAGCTATACTTGACTCCAGAGAAGTTAAAAAGGAATGGTTTTAGTAATTCAGATTTATGTTTTAGCTGTGGACTTCATACTGGAACGTTTCCACATGCAGTATGGACAAAGTGCAACCAATTTGGAATTTTTTTTAAAAATTGAAGAATTATTAACATTAAATTAACATTGGACCCATTATCTTTTTGATGGGATATCTTTGGCTTGGCTTCGCAGACGAAGATTTATGAAGGGGTATGTCCACGTCTGCTGCAGGCTCGTTGGTGACTGACAAGTCCGATGTGGGGCAGGTAGGCACGGTGGCAGCAGTTGAAAGGGAAAATTGGTTGGTTGGGGTTGGGTGTTGGGTTTTCCTCCTTTGTCTTTTGTCAGTGAAGTGGGCTCTGCGGTCTTCTTCACAGGAGGTTGCTGCCCGCCGAACTGTGAGGCGCCAAGATGCACGGTTGGAAGTGATATCAGCCCACTGGCAGTGGTCAATGTGGCAGGCACCAAGAGATTTCTTTAAACAGTCCTTGTACCTCTTCTTTGGTGCACCTCTGCCTCGGTGACCAGTGGATAGCTCGCCATATAATACGATCTTGGGAAGGCGATGGTCCTCCATTCTAGAGACGTGACCCACCCAGTGCAGTTGGGTCTTCAACAACATGGATTCGATGCTTGCAAACTCTGCCAGCTCGAGTACTTCGATGTTGGTGATGAAGTCACTCCAATGAATGTTGAGGATGGAGTGGAGACAGCGCTGATGGAAGCATTCTCGGAGCCATAGGTGATGCCGGTAGAGGACCCATGATTCAGAGCCGAACAGGAGCGTGGGTATGACAATGGCTCTATACATGCTAATCTTTATGTGTTTCTTCAGGTGGTTGTTTTTCCAGACTCTTTTGTGTAGTCTCCCAAAGGCGCTATTTGCCATGGCGAGTCGGTTGTTTATCTCGTTGTCGATCCTTGCATCAGATGAAATGGTGCAGCCGAGGTTGAAAAACTGGTTGACCGTTTTGCGTTCTGTGGGCCCGATGGAGATGTGGGGGGGTGGGGTGGTAGCCATGGTGGGGAGCTTGCTGATTGAGGACCTCAGTTTTCTTCAGGCTGACTTCCAGGCCAAACATTTTGGCAGTTTCCGCAAAACAGAACGTCATGCACTGGAGAGCTGGCTCTGAATTGGCAACTAAAGCAGCATCATCTGCAAAGAGTTGTTCACTGACAAATTGCTCTTGTGTCTTGGTGTGAGCTTCCAGGCGCCTCAGATTGAAGAGTCTGCCACCTTGCAGTACCGGATGCAAACAGCGTCTTCATTGTTGAGGTCTTTCATGGCTTGTTTCAGCATCATGCTGAAAAAGATAGTAAAGAGGGTGGTGCAAAGACGCAGCCTTGCTTCACGCCATTGTCAATGGAGAAGGGTTCGGAGAGTTCATTGCTGTATCTGAGCTGACTTTGTTGGATTTCGTGCAGTTGGATAACCATGTTGAGGAACTTTGGGGGCATCCGAGCTGCTCGAGTATTTGCCAAAGCCCTTTCCTGTTCACGGTGTTGAAGGCTTTGGTGAGGTCAACAAAGATGCTGTAGAGTCCTTTGTTTTGTTCTCTGCACTTTTCTTGGAGCTGTCTGACGGCAAAGACCATGGCAGTAGTTCCTCTGTTTGCGCAAAAACCACACTGTGATTCTGGGAGAACATTTTCAGCGACACTAGGTAATATCTATTAAGGAGGATCCTAGCGAAAATTTTGCCTGCAATGGAGAGAAGCGTGATTCACCTGTAGTTTGAGCAGTCTGATTTCTTGCCTTTGCCTTTTTCCAGGGTGATGATAATTGCATCATCAAGGTACTGAGGCAGCTTTCCTTGGTCCAGCAGAGCATGAAAAAACTCATGCAGTTTGGTATGCAGAGTTTTTCCGCCAGTCTTCCAGATCTCTGGGGGGATTCCATCCATACCTGCTGCTTTGCCACTTTTCAGTTGTTCAATTGCCTTATATGTCTCTTACCGGGTAAGGACTTCATCCAGCTCTAGACTCAAGTGCCGTTAAGGAAGCTGGAGCAGGGCAGATTCTTGCACTGAGCGGTTGGCACTGAAATGAGATTGAAAGTGTTCTGACCATCGATTGAGGATGGAGATCCTGTCGCTGAGGAGGACTTTGCCGTCTGAGCTGCGCAGAGGGCTTTGGACTTGGGGTGAGGGGCCGTACACAGCCTTTAGTGTCTCATAAAAACTCCTGAAGTCGCCAATGTCGGCGCTAAGCTGGGTTCGTTTGACGAGGCTAGTCCACCACTCATTTTGGATCTCCCAGAGTTTGCGCTGAAGATGGCTGCATGCGAGACGGAAGGCTCATTTCTTTTCTCTGGCCAGGAAGGCTTTGCAAGGTGAGCCTAGAGGGCAGATCGCTTCTTTGCCAGCAGCTCCTAGACTTCCTGGTTGTTTTCGTCAAACCAGTCCTTGTTTTTCCTGGAGGAGAAACTCAGTACCTCTTCAGTGAATTGCAGTATGGCCGTTTCCAGCTGATCCCAGAGGGTTTCAGGTGACGTGTCCGTGAGCTAGTTTGCATCCTCGAGCTTTTCTAGGAGGTTTGCCTGGAAGTTTCCTCTCACTTCATCTGACTGCAGGTTTCCAACATTGAACCTCTTTCTGGGGGCTCCACTGTTCTTGAACTTTGGCTTGAAGTAAAGGTTGAGCTTGCAGCGAACAAGCCGGTGGTCAGTGTGGCATTCCACACTGGGCATGACCCTGGTGTGGAGCACATCTCGTTTGTCTCTTCCTCACACCAGAACGTAGTCCAGGAGGTGCCAGTGTTTGGATCGGGGATGCATCCAGGTAGTCTTCAGGCTGTCTCTCGGCTGGAAAAAAGTGTTAGTAATGACAAGCGGCTGTTCTGCCCAGAGCTCCAACAGGAGGCGCTCATTGTTATTGCACTTGCGACACCATGCTTGCCAAGGATTCCTGGCCAAGTTCCTGAGTCTTTGCTGACGCAAGTGTTGAAGTCACCAAGGATGACAACCTTGTTGTCTGTAGGGGTGCATTGGGTGAGGTTCCTCATATCAGTGTAGAACTTGTCCTTTTCTGCTGGTTTCACCTGAAGGGTTGGAGCTTAGACACTGATGAGAGTGATGCGTCGCTTGTTTTGAAGGGGGAGTCGCATGGACATGATCCGGTCAGAGTGGCCTGTTGGGATGTTTTCAAGTTTGGAGGCAATGGAGTTCTTGACCATGAAGCCAACACCAGATAGGCGTTGTTGAGTGTGTAGCCCACGCCGTGTTCTTGGAGGCTGCCTACATCTGCAAGGCGGACTTCTCTGAGAGCAGCTATGTCGATGTCAGTCTGAGGAGTTCTTGTGTGATGAGGGCAGACCGACGTTCAGGTCGGTGACTGTCAGCCTTGCCTAGCATGTTTCTGATGTTCCAGCATGCTAGCTTGAGTTTGGGTGCATCTTTTGAGGGGGAGGATGTGGACATGTCCTCGGGCCTGCGCAAAGGAGCTTTTAGGTTGAGTGCAGTGTGCGCAGTACTGGCCCCACCCTTTATACCCATGGTTCGTGTGCCGTGGCCAAGCAAGCTGGGACCTCTCCTTATTTACTGGTTTAGGGTTGGATAGTTGTCAGATGGCGTTTGCTCATCTGATATTAGGATAGCATGGAAATGTATTGCGATTACATGGAACAATAATGTACAATTAAATATAGCCCGCTGACATAATGAGTTATAATCCTGTAATTTATATTAAGAAAATAACATAGAATTTCCTTTGTAATTACTCCTTTTTTTTGTTCAGATGTGGTCAGCTTATTTATGATGTATAGGTTTGAAAATACCTTAATTTTTTTTCTTTGTAAGTTTGACACATCACACAGCATACGCAATTAACTGATATTTTTTTTCTCCCTTTGAGGGTCCTGTTGTGGGTGGGTGAAATTCGCTTTGCTTATTTTCGTTTGATTTATTTTATATATGTATTTTAAAATCATAAATAATATTTTCAGAAATACATTCGACTTCATTCCGCATAACTTGAAAACTTTTCAACTTAATTCCTCAGATTTATGTGTTAGTATGGCTAAGATGTAGGCACTTTTCTTCATTCGACGTGGATCGGTCCTGAGGTTAAAAGATTTTGTTTGCAAATAAAATGGTTTTTGGAACAGATATTAAAAGTAAATTTACCTTTTGAGCCATTGATTTTTTTTTTAATAAGGAGATATTAGGTCGATAGCTTTAAGACTGAGATTGACAAACAACGTTCTTAAAGAAACGCGGTAAAGGGCGCCGGTAAATGTCGAAGCGGTGTGGAAGATGGGCGACAGTGAGCTCAAGCGGACTTGGAGAGGTGACGCTTGTATATCTTTAACGCTGTCCTGTAAATCATAGAAGCGTGAACATAATGCAACGCGGAATTCATATCCCTTCGCCCACAATATGAAGATAAATGGAAATGTGTAATCGGCCACTGGATCGAGAGAGGAAAAAGATTATGGAAATGGGAAATTAGAGTGATAATTGCTATGAAGGCACCGGCTGACTGATGTAAACTCTCGGTCCCTGGAATTTCAAGATATTTGAGTCTGTACGGTAAAGAAATGTTCGCATGGTGGAGCCATTTATTCTAGAACATTTTTTTCTGATAAGCTGTGTAAGATTGACATGGAGAATACATCAAAAAGCAGCTAGTGTAGCCGTGCGGCTGGATTGGAGATGAATGAATGTGCAGGGATGTAAAATTGAGTGAATAAGTATTAACAGCATGAATAGAGCATAATAATATAATTCCATAAAACGCGCCAATTTCCACTTGATATATCATCTCCAAACTGGGCATCTATCACCCGATGCCTAAACTCGTTCAGACGCGGATGAAATCGGGATTTTATCTGCTGGACGCGAAACTGAATTTACACTGTTATCTGAAATTGAGCACCCCAGCTTCCCTCCGTTTACAATAGTGTCAAGGAAGTGCACATCATGTTGGTAGCACGAACAGTGCACCCACTTCACACATGACCGTGAGAGAGCGGTGCGGGGATGCGTTTGAATGTGTTTCTGATGCTAAGATCACTTTTGGGTATTTTTCGGTTTAATAATTCCAGCAATTCTAGAAAATGGGTATTTCGCCATGCCTTTCAGCTGCTTTCTGAAATTATCTTGCGTCATGGAATATGTGATAGTGTTTGTACAACAACTCAAAAGCTGTAACATGAATCCAAGCTCATGGACGACGACATTAGTATTATTAACCCGAATCCCTAACCAAAACAATCTTCTGAGCATTACATTTATGGTAAACATTGTCCATAAGAAGATGAAATTTCCCGAGATGACAAACAGCAACACTATACTTTTACGTCGGCTCTCCATTTCAATGTCTTTTGAGCTTCCTGAATGGACTTGACTCCGAAGACGCCTGCGGGCCCTGCTGACAACTAAAATGTTTCGGACGGTTAAAGCATTGAGGAATAGAATGAGAAAAAAAGGGATAAATGGGGTGAAAATATAATGAAGAAGTTCGATTGTTCCCCATACCACTGAATAAGTTACACCATTTTCCACACCACAGAACCCTGGATTCTTCCCAAGGCGATAGACTTTCATTTCCATAAAGTACCAAGTGGTGTCCTTCAAACAGACGAAAGCCGTCAGTGTTCCGAGAACCATGGCCGCTGTTTTCTCGGTACAATATTTCGTTCTCAGTTTTTGGCAGCAGATGGCCACAAATCGATCAAATGTGAAAGCGACGGTGAACCAGACAGAAGCATCTCTTACCGCATAAATGAGAGCTGAATGGATGTTACACACGGGGAGAAGCAACATAAACCGGAAATTGTACGGAAAGACAATAGGAATGTGCATTAATGTGAGGTCGAAGATCATGACCAGTAGATCTGCAGCTGCCATAGCCACCATGTAGCGAGTGACACATCTGGAGAGACCGCACCTTCGCCGATAGACAATCACCATTACGATTATGTTAGCTGTTAATAAGGGATGAAACAGAACATAGCTATTAATAAAGAATAATAACGTGATCATGTGCGTAGTTCTTTCTACCTGTGATGGATTCCCAAAAAAAAGTGAGTTGAAACTATTGACATTTATTTCCAGATTCATAATCATTACGTCGAAGACGACTTCACTAATATAATCCCAAAGGCATGAAAATGTCTTTGGTTATTATCCAAAGTCAGAATGATCTTTTCGGATCATGATGAGAAACTCTGCGTAAAGGCATTATTTGTAGCAGTATCTTTGGTCGCGTGTAATCACGTGAGTGGGGATGCCGACACTTTCCTTTTGCAACTGTTCTTAGAAAGGGCGTTGGATTGTTTCAAAATTATTAAGTTCAATTTTATCATCTCCTGGTTGTATGCTTTCAACCCGACAAAAGACCGTTTCTCTAGACTGCAGTGCACAAACACATACTGTTCAGTGTTCATGATAGTCTTTCTCTCTTTTTCAATCGCGGGTGAGTGCGCCTATACACTTACAGGTAAACACACACACACACACACACACACACACACACACACACACACTCACACACACAAACACACACACACACACACACACACACACACGCACGCACACACACATACACACACAAACACCCACGCGCTGTTGTATTTACAAAATAATTAAAATAAACTGAAAAACCACAAAGTGTCTGTTCAAACTGAAACGTAGAGCGTCTTTGTTCCTCTTTAAACACATTTTCTGATATTCGGTTAAAAACACTATTCTCAATTTAGAATTTAACTTTTTTTCACAACGCCTCGCAAGTTTGAGAAAATCGTTTTCTGGCCAGAACATGTTGACGGGCGGGATTTATCTTCTCAGTGGAGTTCCTTGATTCTTTTATTTATTGTGTCAGTGGGGAATTCGAACCCACGCCGACCTTCTGGTCATCAATTACTGTCGTTCATACCAATGGTTGTTTGAAAGCATATCATAGTTTTTGCGGTATTTAATTAACTTTAACCCACACGGACAAACTGCGAGAAATTCAGAAACAAAGCAAATTAATGCAGTAACAGAAAGAAAATGAAACAATGCAGAACACAGACAGATATCCACGGCAACTAAAAAAAATGGCACGTTTCACGTGCATGATCGATCCAAAAAAAAAATCTCTCTCATACGCGAACGGGACACAGACGGAAATGGTAAAAATTTAAAAAACGGGCAATAAAACTTCATAATAAAATAAACATCTGAATATCAGCAACGTTAAATGACGTCACGAACCCCCCCCCCCCCCCCTCATTGAGGAGCAGGGGTAAGAGTTGCTAAGTCTGTGTGTGTGTGTGTGTGTGTGTGTGTGTGTGTGTGTGTGTGTGTGTGTGTGTGTGTGTGTGTGTGTGTGTGTGTGTGTGTGTGTGTGTGTGTGTGCGAGAGAGAGAGAGGGAGAGAAATAGAGAGAGAGTCAGATTGACCGATAGAATTCCACTGAGATACAGAAACATTACTGTTTTTACGATGAAGAAATCATAATGTCACCAACACCCGAGTGTTTGGAATAGGACATTACCTGGTGAAGTTCGGCAAAGATTAAATGTACAATTGAAACACTAATGTGAGATTGATACGCACCAGGAATACCAACAGCAGCGACGATAGGGTAGAATATCTTCTGAAAATGATGGAATATTCTTTGCAGCCGCATATGTTCACGAAGGAATGCCAGAACGCTTATCCGGCCCATAGTTTAAGGAGTGTAAATTGCGGAGGTTTTCTGTGATGGAAATATCACGCTCATCGAATAAGGAGACTCAGTACGCTGAGCCCTTTAAATAGACGAAGAAGCGATCATGGAGTGGCTTCATTAACATGTTATTGGCTTAGTCTTTCGTTCATTCATTGCACAAACAAAATGACAAGCTGATTCTGATCAACAGAATGTTGAAGTCAAAGGTTTAAAAATAGAAATTACAATGTTTGCTTCTCTCGTTTATTTACTGGCAAACGACCTAAAAAAAAATGTTCATTAAAAAAAAACCACGCAAGTGGTGTTTATGGAAACGGCTGAAATTCGCAAAACGGAGGATTCAGATATTGTATTAATTGGCTGAACCTGGTTCCAGTACTGGCGAAGTCGCCTCGGCCAAGAACTCCAAAGAGGTACATTCCACCGCAGAGTTCTGATTGGAATGAGCAGATACGTTATCTGCATGTAGACTCCAAATTAATGGGCGAATTTTGAATAGATTAATATCAGATTAATATGGGCTCTCAAACATACTTAAGGGTTCCAAATTTCATTTATTGTCGTGTACATTAAATACATTAAAATCAACCCTTTCTTTACCCTGCAACGATACAGACAAAGGAGGAACAGGTCGTGTTGAGCAAACCATGGAGTGTGCAGAAGGGCTGAGGCAGATGATGAGAATGGGAAGAGAAGTGATGAATGAAATAAAATGTTGGAAATAGTACGGTCATTCACTTTTTTAGAAGAAATAAACGGGCACACTATTTTGTAAAAGGGGAGAAAATATAAAATTCCTAAGTTCAAAAGGAGTCCTCGTATTGAATGACAGGAAGTTAAACACGCAGGTTGAGTCGGTGTCATGAAGGCAAATTAAATGGTGCCATTCGATTCAAGATGAACAGAATATCTGAGTTCACAGGTGATGTCGAGGCTTTATCGGGCACTGGTGAGAACAAAGGTAGAGTACAGTGAGCAGTTTAAGGTTCATCATTTAAGAAAGGGTGTGCTGACCTCGCAGAATGTTCCGAGTAGGTTCACATGGATGATTCCGGGAATTAGAAATTAGTAAAAGTTTATTGTTTAACAGCTCCTGGCCTGCACTTGTTTGAATTTTGGAGGACGGGGCACCGACAGAGTAGATTTTGAAAGCATTTTCCCATGGTAGGAGAGTGTAGGACAAGAGGAAGTATCTCATGATTGTAGGGTGTCCATCTGGAACAGAGATGAGGAGAAATTCCTTGAGTGAAAAAGTGGTGAATCTGTGGAAATTGTTGCCACTGGCGGTTGGGTAGTTCATCTCATTAGATTTATTTGAGACGGATTGACGGATTTTCGATTTGCTGTGATTTCAAAAGTTATGGTGAGATTCCGGGGTGTGGCGTTGAGTGGAAAAAGTAGATTAGCTCATGATTAACCCCCAGTGTCCCGTGCTTCCCATTGTTGTTTGTCATCCATATCAATCATTTCAATGAACACGTACATGACATGCATAGCACAATTCTGGATGACACCAAGGGGCTGCTACTGTAAATAGCCAAGAGCGACGCCAAAAGGTGCTATAAAATCTTGATCATTTTGGAATGTGCAGACTAATAGTTAATATAATAATTTGGATACATGTTTGATACTTTACTTTGTGATAACTAACGTGAGGAAAAGAAACAAAATGAACAATTATAATTTAGGCAGAGATGTAGAGCAACGTATTTCAAGGGGTATAGATACATAGGACGTTGGAGGTGGCAGCACGTGTAGAATGGGTGATGAAAAATACTTTTGGTCGTTTGAGCTATTAGAATTTGGTTTCGAAGCTGAGAGGAAGTGTTGAACTTGTGTAAGATGTTGCTAAGACCATATGTGGGGCATTGTGTTCAGCTACAGGACTACCTTGATTAATTGGTTTAAGCAGTGTTTAATAACTCAGTATTGGATAAGAATGATTAGAGAAGGGCCGTTAGGAACTTTACCAAAACAGATGTCGACGAACATGACCCCATTAAATCGTTCAGTGTTTTCTATAACCAGAAAACTCAGATGAACATTCAAATTCAGAACCTTCCAAGAACCAGATCACAGGCCGACGTGCAGTGCCTCAATGACTACCGCCCTGTCATCGAAAGTATCAAGTTCCTTAGAGTGCACTTGGTTAAGAATTTCACCTGGATCCTTAACACCAGCTCCATAGCCAAGAAAGTCTGACAGCACCATTGCTTCCGACAAAGGCTGATGAAAGTTAATCTCCTACCCTCCATCCTCATTTCATTCTACAGAGGATGTAGTGAGAGCATCCTGTGCAACTGCATCATCAATCAGTTTGGAAGTTGTACCATCGCGGACCCTAAGGCTCTCCAGAGGAGAGTGAAGTCAGCGAAAAAGATCTATAGAGTTATCTTCTTACCATGAAGTACATGCACAAAACTCGATGGAGGCAAAAAGCAATAAACATTGAGAAGGACTCCACAAACCCCTTATGTATACTGATCTCTCCTCTTCCATCTGGTGGGAGATACTGCAGCACTAGGGCCCATACATCAAGTTGGGCCGACAACTTTTCCCACAAGCCATTTGGTCCCTGAATTCGCAGGACATATGTCGAAAGTATTCCACGGACCTGTACTGTATATAAATTGTGTAGTTAATATTTATACGTGGTTCACTTCTATTATAATGTATATTTATGTAAATATGGACTATGGTCCTGTAGAAATTTTTCTTTCTGTGTAAGCATGGTATGAACAATAAATAAGAGTGACTTGACCTGGGTTAATTTATCACCAGAGATCCAGAACAATATAAAAGCGGCAGGTACAACCAACCAAAAGACATCTCCTGGGCCAAGTAGATATTTGGGACTATATGGAAATTATGAACTGTTCTCACCTCTGTGACAGGGCGAAGTGATATAAACTCCCACAAAGCCAAGTTCCTTGCAATAGGAGACACCAAAGCTTCACTTCCAGATCACAAGTAAAAGGAACAAAAACATGCTATTTGGTTCATCGAGTCTGTTCCGTGAAACTTCCCTGAGATAAATTGTTCTCGCATCTAATTCCACCAACTTGGTGGTCAACTTTCACGTTATCCTGCACCAGAACCCTCAAGTCCATTTGTACTTCTGAGGTTTGAATGTTTTCCCTATCCATATAATAATCCGACCATTTATTTCCTCTCCCAAATTGCAAGTCCGAGCCTTGTCCCCATATCCCATGATACTCCGACTAATTTCCCCTTTATATTCCCTCAAAGATCCTCCCTCCACAAATCCATTACCTTCTGGATACATAGATTTCTCCTCATCTCTGTTGTAAATTGGAACTTTTCATGTATAAGCCTTGGCCCTCTTGTCCTAACAGGGATCACATCTTATTTACATCTACTCTGTCCATTCCATCCATTATTTGAAATGTTTCTATTATATCCCCTCCCATCCTTCTATGTTCTATGAATAGAGTCCAATACCCACTAAGTGTTGCTCAAAGCTGATCATTCTCATTGCTGGAATCATTGTGCTAAACCTCCTCTGTACCCATTCTAAACTTGCTATATCATTTCTAAAATGGGGCCTAAAATTGTCCACAGTACTCCAAATGACGTCAACAAGTGTTGCATAGAGTCCTATCAACACCTCTTTATTTTGATTCACAATCCCCTTTGAAACGAAGGCCAAATAGCATTCGCCTTCTTGACCACTGATCCAACTTGGTGGTCAACTTTCACGTTATCCTGCACGAAAACCCTCAAGTCCATTTGTACTTCTGAGGTTTGAATGTTTTCCCTATCCATATAATAATCCGACCATTTATTTCCTCTACCAAATTGCATAGCTGTACATTTCTCAACATTGTATCTCATCTGTTATTACTTGACCCATTCTCTTAAGCTGTCCAAGTTTTTCTGCAAGCTTCCGATTTCTTCTTCACCTTGTATTTTACCACTTGTCTTGGTGTCATCTGCAAACTTTGCCACAAATCCATTTAATCCACAATCTAAATCATCAATATACATTGCAAAAATTAGAGACCCCAGCACCAACCCTTTCAGAACACCACTAGTGAAAGGAAACCAATGGGAATAGAATTCCTTTATTCCCACCCTTTGCTTCCTGCCTATCAGCCACTGCTCTACCAAATCTATTATTTTACTGGTAATTCCATGTCATCTCATAAAGGTCTTTTGAAAATGCAAATACAAAACATCCACAGTAACTCTCTTGTCCATCTCACGAGATTGCCACAAAACTTTTCATTAGGTTTGTCAGGCAGGATCTTCGTTCATGTTGGCTTGGATCTTGCATGCCAGGCACTTTGAAGTATTCCATAACCTCGTCGTTGAAGATCGATTCCAATACCTTAACAGTTACCGACGTCAGACTAATAAACCCATAATTTTCTTTATTTCTCCCTCCTTCCTTTCTTAAACAGCAGGCCTACATCTGTGATCTTCTAATCCTCGGGAACAATGCCTGAGTCTATTGATTTCTGGAAAATCAATTCCAATGCGTCTACAATCTCCAGGGACATCTCTTTCAGGACCCAAGGATGAAACTCGGCCGGTCCTGGAGACATATATATTTTAGAGCATTCAGCTCTATCCCTCTTGTAATCCTGACTATACTTAATTCTATTCCCGGAGACCTTTGAATATCAGTTATATTGCCACAGTCCTCCATTGTCATGACTGATGCAAAATATCCATTTACTTCCTCTGCCATTTCTTTTTATTACCCATTATAATTTCTCCAGCTTCGTTTTCAATCAGTCCTACATTTACCCTTGTCTCCCTTTCATTTTATATGAATTTGAAAAAAAATTCTGTATCCTTTTGGATGCTATTTGCCAATTTCATTTCTTAATACATCTTTTCTTTCCTAATGAGTTTTTCTCTCTCTCTCTCTCTCTCTCTCTCTCTCTCTCCAGTAATTTCTGCTACAATGTTTGCCTTCTCCTTTGCCATTGTTTAACCTTCCACCTCAATTGTTAGCCACGACTGCATCATTTTACCATTCATAATTTTCATTTTGCTTGAAATATATCCCTCCTGTGCTTCCTTTATTTATTGTAGAAACATACATCAAATCTTTTATGCCGGCCCCCGTCAACTTAGGCCCTTTCCTCTCTCATCCCACTCTAATTCCCTTTGTTCCATTGAAATATTCACACACCTGATGTAATTTTTTCCCTTTCAAATTGGAGGCTCAACTCTATCATGTTGTGGCCACTACTTCTGAAGGGTTCGACAACCTTTCCATCCATAATTACACATCACCCAATCCAATACTGCCGATCTGCTGGTGGGTTGATCGACCAGCTGCTCCAATAAGCCATCCTTTAGGCATTCTATAAACACTTTCCTCCGAGATCCTGTACTTTCCTGACATTCCCAATCCGCCTTCATATTAAAATCTCCCATAATTTTATTGACATTCTCCTCCTGATATGCTTTTTCTATTTACAGCTGCATCTCGTCCGGGCTGGTGTTTGGGAGCCTGTATATTATAGCTAGTAAGATCTTTTTACTCTTGCCATTTCTTATTTTAACCCATAAATATTCCACATTTTCTGTCCCTATGTTCCTTCATTCAAGTTATTAAGTAGCATTGTTTACCATCAGGGCCACGTCACCCCCTTTACCTACCTGCTTATCTTTCCTTTTCAAAGTGTAACCCTGTATATTCAATTCCCAATTACATCCCTCATTCAGCCATCCTTTGGTGATGGTCACAATGCCATACCTTTCCACTTGCATTTCCTTAACTAGGTCATGTAACTTATTCCTAATATTCGCTGCATTTAAGTACAATGACCAATGCCTTCTACGCTCAATTTAGCCTCCAGAACAAGGAAGAACCAATGTGCACCCCCATATCCCCTAATGATGCTAATCAGTCAGTACCCCAGATATGACGTTTGTCTTCAATAAAGTGAAGCTAGGAATGCCATCTGGTCCGGATGGAGAAAATTATATGATGTACTGACCAACTGACCAATGATTTCATGGATGTCTTTAACATTTCACTCGACATGGTTCCCTCCTTTTTCAAACTGGCCTCATTCGTACCAGTGCCCAGAAAGAATGTAGTAACCCTGGCTGGATAATTATCGACCAGTGACACTCACTTTCACAGAGATGACGTGTTTCTAAAGACTGGTGTTGAAATATATCACTTTGAATGCAACATTTGCCTATCTCAACAACATGTCTACGGCAGATGCCATGTCACTGGCTCTACACAACCTCCTGTCACAACTGGAGAGCAAATAACCACAGTTCAGGATATCCTTTTTAACTACAGATGGCATTCAACATCATCAGCCCTTCAAGAGAGATCAGAAAACCTTACACCAGAGACTCAACAACGCACTGTGTTATTTGATCATGGCTTAGCTAGCAGATATTCTCACCAACAACTTTAACATCTGCATAAGAAACGCCATGGTTCAAACGAGCTTCAAAGCCACCACCATCGTCCCTGTGCCAAAGAAGTCATCGGTCTCTTGCCTTAGTGACTGCCGGCCTGTCCCACTTATGTCTACCGTCATGGAGTGCTTCCACGGTCTCATCATACGGCATATCAAGCTCCTGTTGACACCCATCTCCCTCACGGAACCCCCAAAAGTTCGTATATTGATCAAACTGCTCTATGGATGATACCATCGCCACCACCCTCCATCTAAGCCACACCCCGCTGGGGAGAACACAATGTTCAAATGTTATTTTTAGACTTCACCAGCATTCAGCACAATCGGACCTCAGTACCTGATAGAGAATATGAGCCTGCTGGGGTTAAACACCTCCCTCTGCAATTGGATTCTTAACATTCTGTCGGGAAGACATCAAGCAGTCCATATCACAAACAGCAGTTCAAAGACAGCAACCCCCATCCCCACCCCTCCCGGGCTGCGTTCTTCATCTACTGATGTTCACTCTGCTGACCCATTACTGTGCAACTACACACAGCTCATACCACATCATCAAGTTCATTGACGATACGACCGTGGTGGGACTAATCAGCAAGAACAACGAAGCAGTGTTGAGGTGCAGTACAGACTGGTACAGAACTAACAGTCTGTATCTGAATGTTGATAAAACAAAAGAGATGGTTGTCGACTTCAGGAGAGCCCAGAGATCACTCTTTACTGATCACTGAAGGCTCCACCATTGAGGTCATGAGAAGTATTAAATCTCTCGGTGTGCACTTGGCAGAGAATCTTACCAGCTCCCAAACACCAGCTCAATTACTAGGAGAACCCCGCAGCATCTCTGAAGAAAGTTCATCTTGCACCTTTCATCTTCAGCACATTCTACATAGGATGTATTGAGAGGATTCTGAGAAATTTTATCAACGCCTGGTTTGTAAACTGTAATATCTCAGACCTTAAAACCCTGCCGAGGATAGTGCAGTAAGCGGAGAAGATCACCGGGGTCTCTCTTCCTCCATGATAGACATCTACAAGACTCGATCCATGAGGAAAGCAAATAAAAATGTGAAGGACTTCACATACTCTTCTTGTAAAATGTCACCCTTTTTCCATCTGGAAGGAGGTACCAAGCCATTCAAGCTCACACATCCAGATTATGCAACAGATTTTATCCCTAAGACATCAGGCTCCTCAATTCCTAGAACATAGTTGTACTAGTATACCATGATTTTGTTTTCATGGTGTTTTATTAATTGTATTATAATTTAATGGTTAATTCTTATTTATATTCATTTGCTCCTTGTTCCTGTAGAAACACTGTCTCGTCTTTACTGTGCTATTAGTGGTTCTGGTATGAACGATAAATAATGGTGACGACTTGACTGTACTTCCTTTCTTCCAGACCTCAAAAAATACAGATTGGCAAAGAACATCTCCTCCATAATATTAATAAGTGCCGGAGCATCACAGGGCTGCTCTATTTGCTTTGTGTCTGTGATTGTGTGATTCATAAAGGGAACACTATTGACATATTAGCTAACAATACCACAGCAGGGCATTGTCTAAAAAGGTGCAATGAGTCAACACACAGGACAAAGACAGAAACCTTGGCTGAATGATATACTAATAGCAATATAGCACCAAATGTCTGCAATCGAAGAGCTGATTGTAAACCTCAGGAAGGGAAATCCATTGGTGTAAGATCCAGTCATAATCGGTGAACAAATTAAAATTCATAGGGATCACCATCTCGGAAATTCTTTATTAACTCCACAGACCAATGTCATTGTGATGAAAGCTCGTCAGCCTTTATACATCCTCAGGACTTTGCCTAATTGTTCAGACATTGGAAACCTTGCTAAACGTACTTATGCAAACAGTGTGTTGTAAGTGTGGTGACCGGCTGCATCACTGCCTGGTATGGATGCACCAATCGCTTTGAGAATAAAGCCCTACCAATTTTAGTGTAAATGGGCGAGACTATCCCTACCATCGATAAAAATCGACATGGAACTTTGGCGTTGGAGTGCACCAGAAATCAAGTTTCCACGCAGGGGAGCACACGCTCTGCTCTCGCTGTTGCCAGGTATAGGTAAACAGGACTCGCACCACCAGGTTCAGGATCAGTTCCTACCCCTCCACAATCACAGCGTAAAACAACAGACTCTATTAGAGACTCGTTTAAGAACCACTTGCAGATTTTCATCAAATGAGGTTTGCTCTTTTTGCACAGTCAGTTTGTTTACATTTATTTCTTTTGTTGCTGTATATTTTGCTTGAGTACAATTTGTATTACCAGTAGGTAGAAATTATGCCTGGTCCGTACGGAAAAAAAAATAACCTTAGAGTTGTATGTGATGTTATATCCGTACTCCGACAATAAATTTTGAACTTTGAAATTCGAACTTTGAAATAATTCTTGATATTAATGAACGTAGATATCTGCCCAGAGCAGTGGAAGCGCGAACCGGAGGTCATCGGCTTAATTGAGGGAGGAGCAAAACTATAGGAAACTGAGGAGAATTTGTTCACGCAATGGAGCGAGGAAGGTTGGGACAAGCTGCTGGAGTATTTAGGTGAGGCAGGTACACCTGTAAAATTAAGTTAACATTCAGACCAAGATTCGTGGTTAGCATGGTTTGTAGGGATGTAGGTGAGCGGAACCATTTTAGTTACCATGAACAGGTTCTGCGGAAGGTCCTGTTTCCATCCTGCATAGCTCCATGGCTCCAGGACATTGATGGAGAGGTTTCTGTCTGGACTCCAACCAACCAGACACTTTTCATTCCAATACTGTTTCAGGTCGTTCTGGTCATCTGATTGTGATGCCATCTACAAAATCTCATGACAATGGGATGTAGGAATAGTAGGCGATTCAGCCCATCGAGACGGATCCGTTGTTCCATTATGAGTTGATCTATTCTCCCACGCAGCCCACTCTCCTGCCTTATCCCCATAACCTCTAATTGCCTGATTGCCACCGGAGGTAGAAAATTCCAAAGGTTAACTCATCTCTTGCTAAAGAAATTCCTTCGCATCTCAAGGGGTTCCAGATGAAATTCGCCCTGTAATATTCCATCACAGTTCTCCAGTGAAAAAGTCGAGTAGTGGGTGGTTCAGTGCACAGCCTTGCCGGGCACCACTGTGAAGAACATTTTGCCACCAGTCCTTAATGCTAACTGCCTTCGGGTTCGGCAATCAACAGAAATTTTTTTCAGGATGATGTGTGTTTTTCGGAGAGATTTGATTGGAACAATTCTGTTTAGGGCGGAGTCCGTAGCCAATAAATAGGAATATTATAGTTCTCCGGTTTCCCGCGGGAGAGGGCGAGCTAAAAGATAGCAGGGAACCCTATTGCGACCAACGGAAAGCGATTGTTGGCATCAACGGGAAGAATGGTGTTTCCCCAGCCTTTTGATTCACTTCATGATGAACGTTAAGTTTATAGGGGGTGGGGGGGGGGGAGAATCATGAGGCGCGTCTGTTAGTATTTCAGGAATGTTGGTCTGGCGGCTGTGATGGTAACCCTGGGAACAGCATCGCAGGATTTCACACTGTCTCATTTTCTGTCACTGGCCTTCTGTCCAAAGCGGAGAATTGCACGGGAGATGCGCAGTTATCCATGATTCTTCTTGGCTTCTCATTGTCGCCCGTGACAGCATGTATCCCTCACCACAATCGATGAGTGTCGGCGGTCATTCTGTCATTGTTTCTGGTGAATATGATTCTCTAATTAAGGTCAATGACCAAACTTGAAGGCCTCTGTCCTTGAATTCATATTCAATCCAGCCATGGGTTTGAGTGAGGAACGCTCAGATTGCCAACTTTGTAATGTCATCTCCAACAGATTTATTGACAGATTCTATGAAGATTAGTTCAGGTTGGGCGCAGAAATATTGGATGTGGATCAGTCGCCCAACTCATTTCATCTCTAGCCTTACACCAGATTTTTATGGCTCACCTTACGGATCCCCGAATGTCAGCTTCTGCTAATATAAATGAGGAGGATAGCAGCCCGGTTTTCCTTTATTGCAAACCTTTAAGGGGCGATTATTTTAGGTGTGGGTGACGTTGTGGAATTTTAGTAGTGGGTAAGGGATCCGGGGTCTCTGGAGGGGCAGGACGTGTGTAGCTATTTCGATATAATGCTCCTGAATCAGGCATAGTCGAGTCCGGGTTATGAAGACAAGGGTCTCGGGGTATTGTCGGGGAATGGTCATTCCTAACGAGGTCTGGCCCACCTTGTTAGAGAAGCCCGAGTGGTCGAGGCTCCTCACCAATGAGGCTGGTTCAGTGCACCGCAATTCCAGAGTAGTGAAGCTGTAAATAAGGTAATTTAGAAAATTATAAAAGGTCCTTAGTGTAAACTTGATCCAAATCTAGAAAGGCCACTTGTGTGATGCTGGTCAGGAATGTGAATGCAGAAGGTGGTAAACGCATATCTTGGCCTTCTTTATTCAGAATTGCGAAATAAAAATTCGACATAGTTTTCAGATTCGAGTCAGACCGACAACAGAGAGACTGGCCCTTAGAACCAAACATTTCATCACAACCAAGATTATCCAGTTGACCTGAGCTCATTGATGTACTGCGTAAGCTGATTCATTTTAACAGTCTTTGTAGGCTTCAATCTCGGCATTGTGTCTCTTCTTTTTCCCCGACTTGGATAAGACGGACCTGCTGGAGAGACAGTGGCATCTTACTGTAACAATGAACCGCAGTGTGCTGGTAATTGTCATCAGTAAGCCCGGTCGACTTGTTCTGCCACAGATGTTCCCCATTCACATGTTTTCTCTGCTGAATACTAACTATTCTACCTCTGTCTCTGTCTCTCTGGCTCTGTCTCTATCTGTCTGTCTGTCTGTCTGTCTGTCTGTCTGTCTGTCTGTGTCTCTCTCTCTCTCTCTCTCTCTCTCTCTCTCTCTCTCTCTCTCTCTCCATTTTATTTCAGACCCGGCCTCTGGATATTATTTTGGTTTGTTTCATTTATATGTGCATGCATCATCTTGATGTTATATTAATTGTGTCATCGAGAATGGAACATCTGCTTGTTAGAGTTGGAAAAGTTGATTAGAATCTGATTTCACCGCTTAGACAGTGATGCAGAAGATGAGCTTTAGGATGATGGGCCATGCAACCGGTTCTGAGAGGATTTAGGGTCAGCATCCACCGGAAGGTCTGCACCTTCGGAGGGCCTGGTATCAATGTTCTTGTAGGATTAGTTTCCACTGCCGTGGGGGACGATTTACACTGATGTGGCCGTGTGATAGGAATACAAGCAGAAAGAGGGGGGATGTAATGCAGAAACCAAAGCAAAGTCTCTTACCAGGATCGCGGGGAGGAGTCGATGTCGGAGGCGGCCATTGGTCGAGCGAGCGTACAGGAGAGTGTGTAGGGGTTAAATGGTAAAAGGCCAATAAATAAGAGGGACAGTGAGCGGGTGGCCCAGTTAAGGATTGGGACTTCCAGGCTTTGGCTCATCAGGCTTCGGCGAAAGCAGGCGGAGAGAAAGCTAAGATAGTCTTTATTACTACTTCATTGGGGTAAGGGATGAGTGTTAAGGCTGTGTGTTGTCGGGAGTGCCGGATGTGGGAGGTCCTGGAGTCTTCCAGACTCCCGGATGTCCATATCTGCACTAGGTGTGTCGAGCTGCAGATTCTCAGGGACCGTGTTAGGGAACTAGAGCTGCAGCTCGATGACCTCAGGCTGGCTAGGGAAACAGAGGAAGTCATAGACAGGAGTTACAGCCAGGTGGTCACGCCAGGGCCACGGGAGGATGAAAGGTGGGTAACTGTCAGGAGAGGGACAAAAAACAGTAAGGTACCAGAGAGGAGCCCTGTAAATGTAACCCTCAGCAATAAGTTCGCCTCTTTAAGTACTGTTGAGGGGGACATCAAGGTTGGGGGGAGCGACAGTGGCTGTGCCTCTGGCGCGAGGTCGGCCCCTGTAGCTCAGAAAGGGAGGGAAGGGAAGAGGAGGGCAATTGTGGTAGGAGACTCCATAGTTAAGAGGACGGATAGGGGATTCTGCGGATGCAGCAAGGAGAAATATATGGTGGTTTGCCTCCCTGGTGCCAGGGTCCGGGATGTTGCTGCTCGTGTCCCAGATATCCTAAAGTGGGAGGGACAGGAGCCAGAGGTCGTGGTACATGTAGGTACCAATGACATAGGGAGAATTAGAGAAGAGGTCCTAAAAAGTGCATACAGGCAGTTAGGTAGGTAGTTAAAAAGAAGGACCGCAAAGGGGGTAATCTCTGGATTACTCCCTGTGCCACGTGACAGTGTGAATAGAACTAGAATAAGGTGGAGGATTAACACGTGGCTGAAGGGGTGGAGTAAGGGGCAGGGTTTTAAGTTTCTGGATAACTGGGACCTTTTTTGGGGGAGATGTGACCTGTACAGTAAGGACAGGTTACACTTAAATCCCAGGGGGACCAGAATCCTGGCAGAGGTATTTGCTAGGGCTAATCAGGATCCTTTAAACTAGAATGGTTGGGGGAGGGATCAAAATAGTACAGAGCAGTAAGGAGAAGGTTAGAATGCAAACAAAGAAAGTTTGTAGTAAGTATTTGAATATGGATGGGTGGGTGATAGAGAAGGGAAATGCTCTGGAAGAAGATGAAGGGCAATTGGCAGGAAAAGTAAATAATGTTGTTATTAAAGATGAGGGAAAACAGGGATTAACAATTGGGAAATCTCTGAAATTCATATATTTTAATGCCAGGAATAATATAAAAAAGGTGGATGAGCTGAAGGTGTGGATTGATACTTGGAAGTATGATGTGGTAGCGATTAGTGAGACATGGTTGCAGGAGGGATGTGATTGGCAGCTGAATATCCCTGGGTTTCATTGTTTTAGGTGTGATAGAGTCGGAGGGGCAAGAGGAGGTGGGGTTGCATTGCTTGTCAGGGAAAATATTACAGCGGTGCCTAGGAAGGATAGATTAGAGGGCACATCCACGGAGGCTATTTGGGTGGAACTGAGGAGTAGGAAAGGAGAGGTTATACTTGTAGGGGTGTATTATAGACCACCCGGAGGGGACCGAGACCTAGAGGAGCAAATCTGTAGGGAGATAGTAGATACTTGTGATAAGCACAGGGTTGTAATTATGGGAGATTTTAATTTTCCACATATAGATTGGGAAACACATTCTGTGAAAGGACTGGATGGGTTAGAGTTTGTGAAATGTGTGCAAGATAGTTTTTTACAACAATATGTAGAGGTGCCGACCAGAGAAGGAGCAGTGTTAGATCTACTGTTGGCAAATGGGATGGGTCAAGTGACGGAGGTTAGTGTTGGCGAGCACTTCGGGTCCAGTGATCATAATGCCATCAGCTTCAATGTCATTATGGAAAGAGAGAAGTCAGGGCCAAGGGTTGAGGTTTTTGATTGGGGAAAAGCTAGATTTGAGGAGATGTGAAAGGACTTGCAGGGTGTGCATTGGGACAATTTGTTTTATGGGCAGGATGTAGTAGAGAGATGGAAGTCTTTTAAAGATTAGATTTTGAGAGTGCAAAAGCTTTATGTTCCTGTTAGGTTAAAAGGAGGGGCAAAAGGTTTGAGAGAGCCGTGGTTTTCAAGGAATATTGGAAACTTGGTTCAAAGAAAAAGGGAGGCATATATTAGATATAAGAAGCATGGAGTTAAGGAGATGTTTGAAAGATACATTGAATGTAAGAGGAATCTTAAGAGAGGAATTAGGAAAGCTAAAAGAAGGTATGAGGAACCTATGGCAAGCAGGGTGAAAACTAATCCAAAAGAGTTCTACAAATATGTTAATGGTAAGAGGAAAGCTAGAGACAAAATTGGTCCCTTAGAAAATCAGAGCGGAAAACTGTGTGTGGAGCCTAGAGAAATGGGGGAGATATTGAACAGTTTCTTTTCTTCGGTATTCACTAAGGAGAAGGATATTGGGAGATGTGAGATAAAAAAAAAAGCAAATTGGGTAAATATGGAGAATATAGAGATTACAAAAGGTGTAGTTTTAAGGCTTTTGAAGAATATAAAGGTGGATAAGTCTCTGGGACCAGATGAGATCTTCCCCAGGACATTGAGAGAAGTGAAGGAGGAAATAGCAGAGGCTCTGGTAGTAATTTTCCAAATGTCATTAGACATGGGAATAGTGCTGGAGGATTGGCGCATTGCGCATGTGGTTCCATTATTTAAAAAGGGTTCAAGGAGGAAGCCTGGCAACTATCGGCCTGTAAGTTTGACGTCTGTGGTAGGTAAATTAATGGAGAAAATTCTTAGAGATAGTACTTATAAACATCTGGATAGACAGGGTCTGATCAGGAGCACTCAACATGGATTTGTGGGAGGAAGGTCATGTTTGACCAATCTGACTGATTTTTTTGAAGAGGTGACTAGGAATGTGGATGAGGGTAGCGCAGTGGATGTTGTCTATATGGACTTCAGTAAGGCCTTCGATAAGGTACCACATGGAAGGTTAGTTAGGAAGGTGCAGTCTTTAGGTATAAATTTTAAGATAGTCAAATGGATTGAACATTGGCTGAAAGGGAGAGGCCAGAGAGTGGTAGTGGATAATTGTCTGTCAGGTTGGAGGCCGGTGACCAGTGGTGTGCCTCAAGCATCTGTATTGGGCCCATTGTTTTTCGTTATATACATTAATGATCTAGATGATGGGGTGGTGAATTGGATTAGTAAATATGCAGACGATACTAAGATAGGTGGAATAGTGGATAATGAAGAAGGTTTTCAAGGATTGCAGAGGGATTTGGGCTGCTTAGAAAAGTGGGCTGAAAAATGGCAGATGGAATTTAATGCTGATAAGTGTGAGGTGCTTCATTTTGGTAAGAGAAATCAGAATAGGACATACGTGGTAAATGGGAGAGCATTGAGGAATACAGTAGAGCAGAAAGATTTAGGAGTACCGGTACATCATTCCCTGAAGGTAGAAACTCACGTGAATACGGTGGTGAAGAAGGCTTTTAGTATGCTGGTCTTTATCAATCATTGCATGGAATATAGGAGTTGGGAGGTGATGTTGAGATTGTATAAGACGTTGGTGCAGCCTAATTTGGAGTTCTGTGTGCCGTTCTGGTCGCCTAATTAAAGGAAGGATATAAACAGAGTGGAGAGAGTGCAGAGAAGGTTTACCAGAATGTTACCTGGGTTTAAGCATCTAGAGTATAGGGAGAGATTGGACAGATTAGGTCTTTATTCTTTGGAGCGTAGAAGGTTGAAAGGGGATTTGATAGAAGTATTTAAGATTATGAAAGGGATAGACAGAGTGGATGTGGATAGACTATTTCCGTTAAGAGGAGGAAAGATTAAAACAAGAGGACATGAGTTAAGAATTAAGGGGCAGAGGTTTAGAGGTAACATAAGGGGGAACTTCTTTACTCAGAGAGTGGTAGCAGTGTGGAATGATCTTCCGGGAGAAATAGTGGGGGCGGAGTCAATTGTATTATTTAAGAAAAGGTTGGACAGGTATATGGATGAGAAGAAGATGGAGGGTTATGGGCATTGTGCAGGGAGGTGGGACTAGAAAGGGGTGTTTGGTTCGGTGCGGACTAGAAGGGCCTAATGGCCTGTTTCTGTGCTGTAATTGTTATGTTTATGTTTTTAACAGTAAAAGTGGGGAGGGGGCAGAACTGAACAACTATTCCTCACCTATTCTGACAACTTGTACCATGGTAATTTATACAAATATCCTTGCATTTTCAATATTTCTATTAAATACTGCATAAGTGGAATTCATTAATCGAAGCTTATATATAGAAGGGAATATATAGAAAAAGTTACGTGTGAAAAATAAAACAATTATATTTTAACTCAATTTCATAACAGAAACAGAAAATTAGGAGCAAATATTTAAACAGTTACAACATCTGGGCAACTGAAAAATATTTTTTAAAATATATATTATACTGCACTACAAATTCTACCCCCTTCCCTTCTGAAGTTATCTGGTGAGTACATATAATTTCACAATCATTGGGAGAAACCGTGGACTCACATATCAAGTTCAAAGCAATCTTAGAAAGTGAGAGAATAAGTAATAAAAGGACATTAACTTAGAAAATTAAAAAAGCTGCAGTATATAAACATCCGATATTTCCATAGATAGACATGCCATCATATTGGATAGCCATTGTGCATATGTAGGAAGGACAGCATCTTTCCATCTGATCAATATTAAAGGTCTATCAATAAGGGTGGTAAAAGAGAATACATGGGATTAAGACGTAATTAAACTCAAATCAGCTGTCTTAGTTGATCCAAAAAGTGAAATTATAGGATGAGGTATCAGAAATCAGATTGAGAACTAAAAATAAATGATGAAAGATACCTTCTCAAAAAAATGGAAAGAGAGGATCAAGACCTAAATATTTGTAACAATGTTTTCTCTTCAGTCTTACCCCGGTCGCATTTCAAGGAAATGATAGAGTAAAATTAAGCCAATTGGACTTTAGAAACGTAAACTCAATATTCTACTTTAAATTGTTAAAGTGAATTTCAGTAAACAAAAAAGAGGAATTTTGCAATTTCTAGATGAAATCCTATGTAGTGTCTGAAAATTAAAGTTGCAGATCTTGGTCCCATATTTTAAAAAAAATCTTATCCAGGGAAATAATCCTCGACTTTAATAAAAAGAAAATTATAAATAGATGATATCAACATTTATTTGATTCGGTGTAAAATCATAGATAATCTCCATCGTATTTCTAACAAGGTCTTTAGGAAATCAGGATTATGTAGGTAAAAAAACTAATATATATATATATATATATATATATATATATATATATTCTTTCTTTGGCTTGGCTTCGCGGACGAAGATTTATGGAGGGGGTAAAAAGTCCACGTCAGCTGCAGGCTCGTTTGTGGCTGACCAGTCCGATGCGGGACAGGCAGACACGATTGCAGCGGTTGCAAGGGAAAATTGGTTGGTTGGGGTTGGGTGTTGGGTTTTTCCTCCTTTGCCTTTTGTCAGTGAGGTGGGCTCTGCGGTCTTCTTCAAAGGAGGCTGCTGCCCGCCAAACTGTGAGGCGCCAAGATGCACGGTTTGAGGCGTTATCAGCCCACTGGCGGTGGTCAATGTGGCAGGCACCAAGAGATTTCTTTAGGCAGTCCTTGTACCTTTTCTTTGGTGCACCTCTGTCACGGTGGCCAGTGGAGAGCTCGCCATATAATACGATCTTGGGAAGGCGATGGTCCTCCATTCTGGAGACGTGACCCATCCAGCGCAGCTGGATCTTCAGCAGCGTGGACTCGATGCTGTCGACCTCTGCCATCTCGAGTACCTCGACGTTAGGGGTGTGAGCGCTCCAATGGATGTTGAGGATGGAGCGGAGACAACGCTGGTGGAAGCGTTCTAGGAGCCGTAGGTGGTGCCGGTAGAGGACCCATGATTCGGAGCCGAACAGGAGTGTGGGTATGACAACGGCTCTGTATACGCTTATCTTTGTGAGGTTTTTCAGTTGGTTGTTTTTCCAGACTCTTTTGTGTAGTCTTCCAAAGGCGCTATTTGCCTTGGCGAGTCTGTTGTCTATCTCATTGTCGATCCTTGCATCTGATGAAATGGTGCAGCCGAGATAGGTAAACTGGTTGACCGTTTTGAGTTTTGTGTGCCCGATGGAGATGTGGGGGGGCTGGTAGTCATGGTGGGGAGCTGGCTGATGGAGGACCTCAGTTTTCTTCAGGCTGACTTCCAGGCCAAACATTTTGGCAGTTTCCGCAAAGCAGGACGTCAAGCGCTGAAGAGCTGGCTCTGAATGGGCAACTAAAGCGGCATCATCTGCAAAGAGTAGTTCACGGACAAGTTTCTCTTGTGTCTTGGTGTGAGCTTGCAGGCGCCTCAGATTGAAGAGACTGCCATCCGTGCGGTACCGGATGTAAACAGCGTCTTCATTGTTGGGGTCTTTCATATATATATATATATATATATATATATATATATATATATTTAAATATCTAAATAAATTATCTTTTAAAAGTTTAAAATCAAGATAAAGTTATTCGAATGAAGATAAATGATCCTCAGTATATAAATTTTGGAAAGATTGGATACCCATTTTAAGCCATTCACTAATAGCAGAATCTTGCACAGGAGGAATAAAATAATGACATAATATCGAGCGAGCAAAAGAATTCTATGATATTAAAATATCTAAATTGAAACCAAATTCTCAATGTAACCATAAAATGTTCAGATAATTTGGATGCAGAAAAAGGTTATGTTTGGCCAAGTATTGAAATAAGACAATATTTTTCATTCGTTAATTATGAAATTTATCCCATTTGAGGATTCCATTCCATCTTTATAATGAATACAAAAAATTGCATCCAGAATTAGCTTCCCAATAGTAAAATATAAAATTATCTAATGCCAAACCGCTATTCTTTGTAAGGTTTTAAGGAAAGAAAATCTTCACTAAGATGAGGATGTTTATTTTTCCAATTATATGAGGAAATAATTGAGTCAAGTGTATCAAAAAAAAGTTTTAGGAGAAAAGACAGGAACAGTTTGGTGAATATATTCGTGGGAAAGATATTCATCTTAATGACATTAATTCATCCAGTTAAGGTCGAGGGATAATTTTCTTTTAACAAATTATCATACTTTTTAGTAATAGTAACACCTAGGTAATTAAATTGATTTTTAACTATTCTAAAAGGAATGGCAGTATCTAGAGAGCAAGAAGAATTCAATACAAACAACTGTCCTTTCTGAAGGTTTAGTTTAAAACCTGAAAATTGACCACATTAATGAAGCCGTGACAAAATGGATGGAATCAAACGATCAGGATCTGAAATATAAAAGCAGAATATCATTCGTATGTCAAAAAACATTATCAAAACTCCTATGCCTTAAGATTCCAGATATGTTATTAACTTGCTTAAATTCCACCACTTATATGTCTAATGCCACATTAATAGTAACAAGTTAGGATGATACCCTTTCCTAGTTCAACAGTAAAGATGAAAGGGCAGGGATGTTAAAGAAGTAGTAAAGGAGATGAGTGTATCAATTTAATCTAGTTGATGAATTTAGGGCCAATATTACATTTTGCTAACGCTTTCAACAAATAGTCCCATTCTACCCTATGAAAATCATTTTCAGCTTCTAATGAGATAGCACACTCAGACGATGTGACAGGAGGAGAGTAAAGAATATTTAATAAATGTTTGACATTAAATTGAGAAAAACGACCTTTAATAATCCCAGTTTGATCTTCAGAAATAAAGAGGCAAAACGTATTCCAAATTAAAAGTAATATTTTAGACAGGAATTTAGCATCAGAATTCAAAGAGAGATTGGGCCAAAAGAGGAACGGTAAAATAAACCCTTATTTTGGGGGGGGGGATCGTGAAATTGAGGCTTCATAAAAAAAAGCAGGTAATTTCCAAATATTAAAAGATTCAAAGAGATCTGAGTATAAATGGGTTGTTAATGATTGCGAGGAAGTTTTACAAAACAAAGCTGGAAGCCCATCAGGGCCGGGAAATTTGCCAGGTTGTAAAAAGTTAAATATTGTCAGAGGAGACAGACTTTTCAAACGATAACTGGTCTTCCAAAGAAAACAAATTAACAGTCAATATCTCCAAATATTCTTCCATAAATGTTGGATCCTTAACAGGTTCTCGGTTATAAAGGTTAGAAGCTGGAGTACCCGGCCCCTTTTCCAGTAGGTGTAATATCCTGCTCGGATTATCCCCAGTTGCAGCTGAAAGCAGCAAGGGCTGCCAGAGGCCAGGCTGATGACGTCAGCCATCAACTTTGTCCTGTCTACTGCAGTGATGTCGCAAGACAATACAGAGCAGAGAATGAAGATTGCACGTGTAAAGTGGGAGATTCCGCCATAAAGCATCGGGGTTAGTACTCAATGTACATGCACTTCGGCCGATCAAGTCATCACATCAACAGTTAATAGGTGGGGAAAGCGCCCACGGTGCACCATATTTCCAACTGTTCGCCGACATAATCCTCTTTATATTTTTGAGTATTTGGATTGCTGGTGGAAAAACCAATTACAGTATTCCTCATTTCAGATGTAAAACACTAAAGTCTGCAGACACCGTGATTGCAGAACAAACAAAATACTCGAGAAATTTAGCAGATCAGAGAACATACTTCATACAGCAAAGATAAAGGTACTTTACCAACGTAACGTGGCATCAAGTGTTCGGGTTCAATTTGTGCGAATCACCTGGTCATCGTATTGAACTGTATAGGGTCCAAGTGCAACGGGATCTGAAAACATTTGTCTTATAAAGCAAGTGATTCGGACATGCGAACATGCCATAGGGGCGGCATATTCCTATCCAGAAGGAAAAAAATCCAAGGTTCGGCCATTTTTTTATTCTTTATTCCGCCATTGACCTTGTTTACTAATTCAAGCCATATAATGATAGGCTTCCTCAATGGGGTTAAGCGTCCAGCTGTGGGGCTCCTGCACCATCCTGTAATGAGGTAAGATTTTTCCCCATTTTCTGTTCTCGACGAGTCATTTGAAAACATTTGTGCGCAAAAGTGCTGGAGAAACTCAGCAGAACCTCCAGCGTCCATCGAAAGTGGAAGACAACCGACCTTTCGAGCCTGAAAAGTCGAATCTTTAAGACGAACTTTCACTGAATTTTGTACTTCACCAGTAATTTTGTGCACTGCTCTAGGCCTCATCATCTGCAGGCTTTCTTGTTTACGCTAGTTCTAAACTGACCATTCCCAGAATTAAAACTTCAAAACACTATAGTTTTGAAATTTAATGCACATTTTTCTCCTCATTTCCTTTCCCTGACCTTTAACTGAATTAGGTCGGGCGGGATCCGAGGCGTGGGCGAGACTAGGCCACAGTCCCGAGGGGCTGGCATTCACTGGTAGCCGTCTATCCATCAGCTGGTGCGTTCAAGTGACAGAAAGGCATCCTCTCCGCGGCCTCCTAACGTGCCAGACGCACTCCCCAGCCGCGACTGCCGGCAAATGATCTTGGTTGGAACACCTGAAAGTGCCTACTGTGGCACATGTCTTATCCTGGGGACATCAACGGGTCAACATCGAGTGGGCGAATCAGGGCTGTGTCATAACAAATGTGAGGAGAAATCAGGAGCATCAGGAATGATCATCCTCCGCAACACATCACCAACTCAGTAGCGGAGAGAGTAAAGAGATCACATGATCATGTATCAGTGCACAAGTGTGCACAGTGGCCAATTGAGTGCGATTCGCCATTCTAATCATCCGTCGATCCATCAACCCACTTCCCAACCCTTCCCCGTAACCCTTGAGGCCCACACTAATGAAATACATGACCATTTCTGCCTTTCATACACATGACGACCTTGCTTCCAGAGCCGCCTGTCAGCAAAATGTTCCACAGATTCACGAATTCCTGATGAAAGACATTTTCTGCAACTGTTTTTTGTTTAATTGATTCCCTTTTATGTTGAATTTGCGCCCTTTTACCCTAGACTGTCGTATCTTGGAAAACATCTGTGCCACATCTACTCTGCCCAGACTTTTCCACATTCGAAATGCCTCTGTGAGGTCTCCCTCATATTCTGTACTCCAACAAGTACAGTTCAAGAGCCGAAAAATGTTCCTCATTTGCTAATCATTTCATTTCTGGTATCATTCTGATAAATGTTCTCTGAGCCTTCTCCAACTCCAGCAGGCCTATTCTCAAATAAGACGCAATACTGTATACATTACTCCAGTGCTTTATCGAGTCTCAATAATACAGAGAAGATTACACATCGCACACTGCAGCACAATACAGTACGTTCAGCCCTGCCCACATGCTATTCCTCTGAAAATGAATGCCCACATTGCATTTGCCTTCTAAAGCACCGACTCAACTTGGATGTTAACCTTTAGGGTATCCAGCAAGATGACTCCTGTTTCTTTTTACCTCGGATATTTGAATTTTATAGTCATGCAAACGTGCATGACGCTACAATTTCCTTGGAGTAGGTAGATTGGTGAATCGAGGACACAGGTCCAAACATCGCTGTAAAAATGAGGACCTGTATAGTGGAGTGGTCATTGTCAGAGTGGAAAGACTTTGGCTCAAGGGGCTTCGACGAATAGGATGTAAGGTCATAGTATAGGGATTGATGCCAGGCTAGTGCAGGAACTAAAAGGATTCAGCAGGTTGGTACACATTAGGACAGATTTTATAATTTTTTTCCTCTAGCCATAGACATTGTCACCCAAGGTAGGGGAATGATCCTCTTGCAACATTTGGGTCAGCAGGGAAGCCATCAATATCCATGACGACCATCTGCGAGGTGAATCCAGCTGCAGATCCAAAGAAACCGAGTTACAGAATTGGAGCTACATTTGGATGAAGACGGGATCATCTGGAGGGAGAGGGTGGTGACAGGCACGAGTTACAGCTATGCAATTACACCTAGGAGACAAGAGGATGGTAGATGGGTGACAGGTAGGTTAATGCAAGCTAACACGTGGATAGGAAATAGTGCTTGAAGGAGGGATTCTGGTTTCTGGATCATTGGGCTCACTTCGACGGAAGGTTGGACCTGTTCCGACGGGAAAGTTTGTGCCTGAACTAGAGGTGGAATAACATCCTTTGCAGGAAGGTTTGCTTGTGCTGCACCAGGGGTTGAAACTAGATATGCAGGGGGAGGGGAACCAGAGTGCCAGAGAAGACAGAGGAGTTGAGGAGGGAAACGATGATGTGTAAATTGCATGTAACGTTAGAAACCAACCAGTTGTACGTGGTGGAATTTTTCAGGTGCATCTACTTGAATGCAAGTAGTATTGCATGAATGCCCGAAAAATTTAGAGCATAGATTGGCACGTGAGAATATGACATTGTGTCCATTAGTAAAACCTGGTTGTAAGAGATGCAGATTTTGCAGCTCAATATTCCAACATTCCGTAGCATCAGACATGATATTACGGCCTGGGAGGTTGCAAAGTGGAGGAGAGGCTTTGCTCATCAGCGAAGTATCACAGTTATGCTTAGGCAGAACCGACGAAAGGGCTCATTTGTTGGAGACTATATGGGTGGAGCTGAGCAGCAGGAACGGTTTGACCACACTCATGTTACATTATATATCCTTAAATAGTCGACAGGAATTAGAGGGAAAATCTGTAGAGAGCTAGCAGAAAGTTCAGGGAAAGATAAGATTATGAAAGTAGTGGTTTCGAATTTTCCACATATTGACAGGAACTCCCAAGCTGCAAAATAGTTGCATGGCTTAGAGTTTGCCAATTGTGTTCAGGTCAGTTTTCAAAATCACTGTAAAGAGTTATCAACTAGAGAGTGTGCTATACTGGATTTTCTATTATGGAATGAGACAAATCGGGTGATAGAAGTATGTGTAGGGAGTATGTTAGGTCCAGTGAGCATAATGGCATTAGTTTCAAATTATTATGAAGAAGGATGGGTCTGGTCCTCTGGTTGATATCATAAATTGGGAAAGGCTAATGTTGAGGAAATGAAAAAGGATTGAGAAAACGTGGATTGGTCTGTGTTGTTTTCGGGCAAGATTTGCTCAGTGAGTCAGAGACTTTCAAATGCGAAATTTTGTTTGTCCATATTTTGTATATTCCTGTAAGGATTATTGGCAAAGTTGGCAGGCATAGGGAATCTTGGTTTCGATGGAACGTTAATAAAGCCTTTGACAAGTTCCAACGTTGGAAATTAATCAGGAAGATTCAAATGTGAGGTAGTTAGGTCGATTCAACCATGCCTGGTGGGGATAAGCCAGAGCATAGTGGAGGATGATTGCTTCTCAGACTGGAGGACAGTGACTAGAGCTGTGACTCAAGGATCGGTGCAAGGACCATCGTTAAAAATGTTGTGGATGATTATGTGGTAAATTGGATCAGCAAATTTGCAGATGATGCTAAGTTTGTTTCCGTTTTTGGACAGCGAAGAATGTTTTCAAAGCTTACAGCTCGATCTGTGCCAATTGGAAAAATGGGCTGAAAATGGCAGATGGAATTTAATGTAGACAAGTGTGAGGTGTTGCATTTTGGAAGGACAAACAAGCAAAGGACATACATGCTAAATGGGAGGCAACTGAGGAGTTCAGTAGAATGGAAGGATGTGGGAATGGAGACACAAAATTCTCGTAAAATGGTGCCACTAGCAGATAGAGATTTTAGCATAATTCAAAGTATTGAATTTAGGAATTGATATGTTATGGTAAAGTTGTATAAAACATTGGGGAACTACATCTGAGGTATTGTGTGCAGGTTTGGTCACTTAACCAGAGGAAAAAAATATCAATAGGATAGAACGAGTGCAGCATAGTTTTAATCAGATATAGCTCGGACTGCAGAAACTAAGTTCCATGGAAATATTAAACATGTGAGGACTTTTCTCATTGAAGATTAGAGAAATGAGGGAAGATTTGACACAGGTAGTTAACATTACAGGTTGGAGTGAGAGTAAATATATGTAGGCGTTTCCCACTGAGTGTAGATGAGATACAAACTGGAGGAAATTGGTTAAAGGTGAGAGGAGAAAGGTTTAAGTTGAACATAAGGGGAAACTTCTTCACAGAGAATGGTGAGAGGTAGCTGAAGTGGTGAATGTGGGCTCAGTTTTAACATTTAAGAAGACTTTGGATGGATACATGAATGGGTGAGCTATGGACTGGGTGCAGGTCAGTGGAACGAGGCAGATGAATGGTTCAGCAGGAACTAGAATGGTCGAAAAGGCCTGTTTCTGTGCTGTAATGTTTATGGTTCTATGGGTTTTCTGGTCAAAGTAATGGAGATAAGGGAGGTGGGGAAGCAGTGTTCATGATGGATGCTGCATGACCTGGTGAGTTTATCAAGGACTCTACATTGTAAACCACACCAATCAACAATCTGTCCCTAACAGCAACAACCAGCATTCCATTGTAATCCGCGTACCCTTCCGACTGTATAAAAAATGTTGAAATCTCCCATAACCATTTATCCACTCATCTTAAACAGATGTCTCTGGTATTTGTCAGTGCAGTCCTGTGAAACGTCTGCCCTCTCCTTTACTTATTCACCACACTTCACCACCTCTCATACATCGCCTAAATTGAAGAGTGACGATCTTGCTTAACTTTACGTCATGAGGAATGTTCTTCATTTCAGGGAACCTCTGGGTGAATCTCTTCCAAACTCTCTCTACTATCCATATCCATTTAAATATTAAAAGAAATTAATTTTAAACATAAAACATAGTAATGGGCCACATCAGCCCACCTTACACTCCCGATATATTTTTGAACAATGGGTATCAACCAGAGCCCCCGGGATAAAAACACGTAGAGACAGCTAGACGGAAAAACTCCCAACAGACAGCGCGGGATTCGAATCCTGATACGATCCCGATCACTGGCACAGTAAAAGCGTTGTACCAACCGTGCCTTTTTTCTATTTTTAATGTATTTTTATTGATTTGAAAGAGAGAAATATTACAAGTCGTAGAGTGAACAAAAAGAATCGTCAATCGTAGTACATTAAAACTCAGATTATTGATCATAAATATATTATATATATTATATAATAGATATAATATATATTATATAAAATGGTACATACAGGTACATAGAGTGAACGTGTAAAAACGTTCATTTGGAGGAACCTTAGTTCGCTTTCTATTATTGGAATAAATTTATGATAAGATCACTAAATAAAGTCATCTGGTCTATATGTGGAGAAAAAGGAAGGAAAAAAAATAAACACAAATTGAAAAAGATGAAGGTGAAAATAAATGAAAAGGAAAGAAACTCACCAACCCAGCCCTACTCCCATACTGATCAGCCCCCTCCCTCCAAACATGGTCGTCAGAAAACGAAAGATAAGTAAGCAAATGAATCGAGTTATGGCCTCAGAACAACAAGCAATGGATATTCAAGCCTATGTAATTAAATTAGGAGAATAATGCATGAATGGGCCCGATAATTTATCACATTCCTTCAGAATTTGTTCAATATTTCATCTAATTTTCCCTAACTGAAACAATCCATAATTATCGTGTATCCAGGAGGTGGGAAACTATCCTTCCACTTCATCAAATTTGCTCGTCAGGCTATCAATTAAGAAAAGTTGGATTCATCAAAATATTTTCTCGTTGAGAATAACCAAACAAAATGAAACAAGGGAAATTATTCAATTTGACCCTGAGAATCTCCAACGCCTTCTGGGAGAATAGAGCTGTGGAATCTTTCTGTTTTGGAGACTCCTAGAAAATATGGACTAGGGATGTTTCATATATTGCACATCTGTCACATCGTGGAGCCAGACCAGAATAAACTCAGGATCATTTAACTTCAGACAGATATAGTTTATGTCCTACTTTGAATTGCAATATACAATATCATGCACATAATGAGGTGTTGTTAATCAGGTCACGTGTAGTTTCCCAGTTTTCAGCTGGAATTGATATGTTCGAATCTCTTTCTCATTCATTCATACTCGCATTCACTGAACCCATTTGTCAATCTTCCAGGTTATCATAGATGACTGCTACTAATCCACCATGGTGAAACGTCATATCAAAAAGTAAATCAAGAATATTGGTTTTGGGATATGCGAACGTATGGGGTCAGAAAAGGGTCTGAAATGTATATATCAAAAGAAATCACTATTAGGAAGAATATTTATATATTTATATATTATAGAATTATAATATTATAATTATATTGTAGAATAAATATATTCTCGAATATAAAAATCTGTAAAACGTTTAATACCCGATCCGACCCATCCTCAAAACCAGAATCCAACATAGAAGGTTGTAAACGATGATTCAAGATTAGAAGAAATGGAAATATTAAGACCAAAACAAACTTCTTAATTATGCCCAAATCCTTAATCAATGTCTCGTCATCGAATTGTCCATTCATTACGAAAATTAAAAGGTGAAGGAAGAGCCCACAACTGCCAGCACGGCGAGATTTTTTAGAAAAAAATAAATTCCATTTCTACCCAAGCGGGACGATCATCGACACTATCAAGATATAATAGCAATAATACATTTCCTATATTAACCGCCCAAATAATAATATCTGAAGTTTGGAAGAGAGAAACTGTATTCCTTTAGGTTGTTTGAAGACAAGATTTATTTATACGACCCCGTTTGTCTTGCCATTTAGATGACGAAATAATCGAATCTCATGAATCAAAATAAATTTCTGCAATAAAATTGTTGACGATTGTAAAATTTACAAATATTTTAGTAAAATATTAATTGCATTAATTCATCCAACCAGCGTCATGCACAAAGATGTCCATCCTGAAAGCGATTCTTCAGAATGTTGAATTAAACCTAAAAAAAAGTACAATTACAAAGAGTTGTAAGCATTTATAAAAAGTATATTTATTTTAGGTTTAATTAATCAACCGTGACTTTCAATAAGAATTCGGCCAGAATTGAACCAATACTCCAAGGATTCTCGAACAAGTGCTTTCCAGATATGTAACATTACATCATGGGCCTTGAACTCAGCGGCGCAGAGATTAGGGAGGCTACCTTTCAACAACAGAGGAGCGGGTACAATACCCTCCTCAGCCGCTGACTATTTACCTCATTCATCTTCTCCTGTTAGCCGTGTGTTTTCCTCAGTGCTCCGGTTTATTCCACATCCTTAAGAGTAGAAGTCAGGAGGTGATTTGTCCACTGGAAATGAACCCGACCGTGGATGTAAATTCTCCCAAAGGGGAAAAGTTGATAAGTTGATGGGAAAAGGGATCACGACATGATGGTTAAATTCGGCGGGTCAAGAATCATCCGTGGAAAAAAAAAGAAAGGTTGACGTTTTGACGAGAACACTTCATCGAGACAGCAATCACTATTTTTTTTCTGCTCCTTGACCTGTTGAGGTACAGACGCGAATCATTTTTGGCTTCAGATTCCAACACCTGTGCAGCCGCGAGTGTCCTTTGGGATCAACGTCGAATTCATGATTATTGGTGTTGGTGACGGTTCGATGGGGTAAAGGAAATCTTACCATGTTTTGTCTTTCCACGTGTTTATGCCTATAATTAGCGATGGAAGTCACTAAGAATGTTTTTAGATAAAGGGATATTTAAACACATTTATCAGCTGTTTCCTGAACCTCGTCTGTGTCACAGTATAAATGCAGGTGTTGATGCAAAAACTCAGCAGCTGGAACATGAGGCCCATTGCTGATTTAAAAAAGAGGGAAGGTAGAAAGTACAATATCCCAAATTCCACATTAGTGACCATAAGGAATAGAAAATAACCACAGCCCATAACAGAATGAAATTTCCGGAGATTAAAAAAAAAGAGAAGCAATACGGTTTTCTTAAGTTCTCGATCTCTGGGACAATTCTGTGCTCGGAATATCCCACATGCTCGACTGGCGACTAAAATGTGTCTGATTGTTAAAGCATTCAGCAGGAGGATGGAAACAAAGGAGACACAAGGCGTGAAGATGTAATGTAAAAATTCAATGACAGCCCAGACCATTGAAACCATCACACGGACACTAATGTTACAAAACCACGGGGAAGGCGCCAATGGGGTACCAAGATAGATAAAATACCAGAACATATCAGACTAGCGCAGTCACAGCCCCGAGAGCCATCGTCGCTGGTCTCTCAGTACAATATCTTGGTTTCAGCGTTCGGCAGAAATAGCAACGAGTCAAAGGTGAACATGACCGTGAACCAGACAGAGCAGTCAGTCACTGCATGAAGCAGGACGGCGTGGATATTACACACGGGGATTGACCTCACTAAACGCACCTGATAAACAATCGGAATCGTTCTCAATATCAGATCGAAGATAATGACCAAAAGATCCGCCACGGCCATGGTCTCCAGGTAGAGGGTGACTCATCTGGAGAGACCGCACTTTCCTCGAAACAGGATTCCAATCGTCGACAAGTTGGCTATCATGAGAAAGAATGAGGAAGCTTGTTAACAAAAAAAAACAAGTCGAAGAGCGTGATGACCATTACTACGGGAGGTCCACGGCACATGTAGTCTGTCTGTCGTCCACTTGGCCTTGGAATGTCTCGACCAGAGGACACCTATGTCAGACTACAGTTCGTTCACTGTGGCTCACCATCCAACAGACATTATATCAAACAGTCTCACCCGAAATTCAATGACATTGGTCTTTCGGCAATTGGGTCCATGACTTCCCACCGCACTAGACGCCAATAATTGAGGATTGGTGGCAGCGCCTTCTTTAATCTTTCAATGTAGACATATAATACAAAACAGATGCTTCCAGCCCACGACCCCGAGCCGACCAACTACGCTTTATTGATCTACAACTCCTGGTACATTTCGAAGGGTGAGCGGAAACCAGAGCACCCGGAGAAAACCCTTGTAGTCAGGAGGAGAACGTACAGCCGTACAAACTCCCTTCAAGCAGCGCTTCTCCAGGACCATTCACAACACGTGCCCCGCATGGTTTAGGTTCATGAACGCGGTCCATCTCCAGACCCCTGTATTTGGAACGCTAGCTAGGGTAACACGCTCCAAATCCGTCATTTATATTCGTGGATGGCACCGCTGGTTTCGGTTACAACCAATATTCGGTGTGCAGGAGAGAGAGAGAGGAGGACTTCTAGCTCGGTAAAAGGACAGCATCTTCTTGAATGTCAGCAGGACCAAATTTACTGGTTAAGGAAATCTGGAGGAGCAGAGGGTCTCAAATACATGATTCCCACCAATAATCATGAAGTGGAGAGTGGAGACATTGAGAAGGTTCCAGGAGGAACTATCTCAAATGTCCTATCTTGGTCACCAATATGGCCTTACTGGCAAAGAAAGAGTAGCTGTGCCATCGTTCACCAGAAATTAGAGAAAATATGGAATGTCAGCTGTATCATTGAACAACCTCGACAGATGGACCATTGAAAGATCCTGTCAGTGTGCATCAGTCCGAGGTACTTGAAGCTCCTCGTTCTAGACTACAATCGAATGCAGAGAGTTGTAAATATAGTTCAGGCAATCACGCAAACTTTCCTCTAACCAGTTCCCTCCATTCATAATTTCTGATGCCGTTTCAAAATAACTAACGGAATAAAATGTATACCAACTCCGCCACACATTCTTTACCAACCCCTTCCCACTTGGAATGTCAAAAAATGCAACAACATATCCAACGATAGTCACATTCCCGCTTTTGTCAGACTCCTGAATAAACCCCACAATTGTAGAAATTTGCACCTTTGATCTGTACAAATGGACCTCTCTCTACCTCTACCTCCCTCTTTCTCTTTCTCTCTCAAATTCTCTTGTTTTTCTACCTATTTATCTACCTATCTATCGGTTTGTTTGTCTATCTCTTTCTGCCTCTATTAATTTTTCTCAGATTCAGATTTAATATTTATTGTGTGGGTACATACCTGAATGCAGGACATGACCCTGAGATTCCATCTAATGCGGGCGAGACAGAATTATTACTTATTGTCAGTGCAAACAAAACACTTAACAACCTGGACATCTAAAAAGTAATGAAATGTAATTAAACTGACTGTGCAATACAAAGACAAAAAAAAATATAAATAGTGCAAAAGTGAGAATTCTTAAAATAAATAAATCCAAGGTGGATGTTCTTGTTGAGGAGTCTGATGGTGGAGTGTAATTGCCGTTCCTGAAACCGGTGGTGCTAATCTAGTGACACCTATACCTCTTTCCTAATGGGAGCTGCGAGAAAAGAGCGTTTGCTGGGTATTGTGAATTCTTGATGATTGCTGCATCTCACCGACGGCAGCGTTTCCTGTAGATGTTATCGATAGTGGAGAAAGATTTACGCACGATGTTCTGGCCGTTTCCTCTCCCATTTTCAGGATTTAACACCCGCAATTATCTATATCCTCATACCAGAACGTGATGTAGATGGTCATCACATTTTAATTAACTCATTTTCGGAAAATTGCCAGTGTTCCTGATGTCATGATAAACCTCTGAGAACTCCCGACGAAGTCGAAGTGTTGAGATGCTTTCATCACCATACCGTGATTGTGTTGGGTCCTGGAAAGATCCTCCGAGATAGTGACTAACAGGAATTTTAATTTTCTCACCCTCTCCATCTCTGATCTCCTAACGATCACTGAATTATGCACCTCTGATTTGCCCTTTCTGAAGTCAAAAATCCTTGGTTTTGATAAAATTGATGCGAGATTGTTGTTGGTGAACAATTCAGCCAAGTTTTTATTCTCCTTCTTTAATGCGATTGATTGTCCCTTTTTATACAACCCACTACCGTGGTATTTTCGGTGAAATTGAAGATAGTATATTTGTCGTACCAAGCCTCACAGTGATAGGTGTAAAGCGAGTAGATTTGCGGCGAAGAACACAGCCCTGGGGTGCACTAATACTGATGGAGATTGTGGAGGGCATGTTCATCTGAGTCCTTACTGACTGTGGTCTGGAGGTTAGGAAATCCAAGATCCAATTACCCGGTAGGCTGTTGAGTCCCAGGTTGTGGACTTTGTTGATCAATTTTAAGGGGATGATAGTGTTAAATGCCGAACTTCAGTCGATAAACTGCATCCTTATATGTGCGTCTTTGCTGTCTAGGTGTTTGTGCAGTGGCAGTAAGATGGAATCCACTGGCTATGATTGGCGATTTGGAACGGGTCCATGTCGCTACCAAGAATGGAGCTGATTTGATTCAACACCAGCCTTTCAAAAACTTTTATTGCTGTTAACGAGAGTGCCACTGGTCAGTATTAATTTAGACAAGTCATCATACACTGTTTGGCACTGGTCAGATTAACCATTGTCTAACACGAGCAGTACCATGCTGTAGTGAAGTAAGATGTTGAAGGTTCTCTCTCTCTCTCTCTCTCTCTCTCTCTCTCTCTCTCTCTCTCTCTCTCTCTTTCTCTCTCTCACACACACACACATTCTCTCTCGCTCTCTCTCTCTCTTTCTCTCCCTCTCTCTCTCCCTCTCTCTCTCTCTTTCCCTCTCTCTCTCTTTCCCTCTCCCTCTCTCTCTCTATCTCTCTCTCCCACTCTTTCTTTTTCTCTATCTCCCTTTCTCCATCTATCCATCTATCTATCTATCTATCTATTTATCTATCTATCTATCTATCTATCTATCTATCTATCGATCTATCTATCTATTGATCTATCGATTTATCTATCTATCTATTTCTCTATCTATCTATCTATCTCTCATACACATATTCCCATCACACTTTTCCCACACATACACGTACTCTCCTCTTTATCTCACTGTCTCAAAGACACGAACACACTCACAAACCACCCTCTCACATACTCTCTTTCTTTCCCTGTAACTCTAAACTCCTTCGTTGTGCCTTTCTTGCTGTACTAAACATGAGATGTTGCGCCGACTGCTCGCAAAACCGTTCCGATCTGCGCCTTGGTACAGGTGACAAAAATCATGAGCTTGAACAACCCAGGAATAAAACACTGTAAACTTTAGCATCAATGTGACACCCTCTTTCTGCGGTCCACATGCAAGTGGATAAGCCCAAGGCACAGTTCTGGAACTGTCAGTGATCACATGGATGTCCCCAAACAGATGGGTACTCGTCAGAAAACTCTCATATCGATTTGTCATTATTGCTTTGAACAAGGAAAGGGTTAACAGCAAGTGATAGTTCAGCTTGGTTTTGCAGCGATCTAGTAAGGTGGATATGGTAATTCAAAAGGAGCAATGAGCTCGATGAATAACTATAGGAATTTACTCTGAACCAATCGAATGAGCAGGTCTGATAAGAGGCTGTCAATCATCTGTAGAAATGGAATTTGTACTTCGTAGGAATTGCGTTGGGGAAGGATGTATTGTGTGAACTTTTGATTGGACCAAATATAACTCTGCCCATGTTTGAACTAGACAAAGGGAAAACTTTGAAACACATCCTCAGTTTTTCTCTGCCAGCTTTCACAGAGAGTGCATCTCTGTGGAGCTCTGTGCAGGTTACTCACAATTGTGCATTAAAAGGAAACTGACCAAGATGAAAGTTTCGGTAAAGTCATTTCGAAGATGTAATGAAAGATTTAAACCATGTTTTGTTTTACTTTTACAGCCCTTGCTTCTGCAAGGCTGAGAACCTGCTTGTTTTTTTAGAATTAGCAGACAAGCTAAATTCCACCGAGGTGCCAGAGATGCCGTTACCTGACGCAAGAACATCTGTGTACCAAGAACATTTAATCTTCCTGCTTGTTTTGGTCACAGACTGTCAGAGGCCGAGCCTTGATGCAAAATAAACCATTGTATTCAAAGTGATAAGCTGAAAATTACATTATTCGACAGAAACCTAAGCATGCTAGCTTGCTCGCTTATCTTTCTTTTTGTGATGGGAATAGGTGCTTGAGTAGGCAGGTTTTGAGTTATATAAGCCATGTTCCCATTGCAGAAATTTGAGACTCTCTGAGAGGTGGCAACATCTCTAACCAAGAAGAACAATTTTTAGAGTCCAGCCAATGTCCCGATCGGGGAGGGTGGAGAAGCTGCTACTGGCATCCCGACAAACTACTACAAGTGTGCAGTAATTGCCTCGTTTCAGCAGTTGGGACCAGTCCAGGCGTTGATAAGTATAATTGGGAAGGGCTTGCATATTGTAGTTTGAAATCAGCTTTTGATTTTGTAATAAACATTTGTATAAACTGAACTGCTCTCGGTGTGTGTGTCTATTTTCTTCAGTAGCTCAAACACTGTGACCAATCTAAAACGAAGAAAGTGAGAGGTACATTTACCCAGGACAATTGGCGTAGTCAGCAGGATTGGTCTTGAAATGTTTTGCCGTAAGAAAGTGGTGAGCCCTGAGCAGTTCTTGATTCCGGGATGGACTTCCAAAGATGATAGGTTCAACATGTTGGCCAATACCCTGTCTTTGTTGGGACCACCCATTAGTTGGGATGAGAAGTTAGATTCATCAAGTGTGCCTCTGGGAGAGCGGGATGCCACTCTCCTTTGAGAAAGTAAATTTCCTGTTAGAAAGGGGATGCTGACGAATGGTCTTTGGCTGCTGACCACATCCTTACGCCGCGTTGTTCAGTATGAACCAGAATTAGTTCAGCGAGAAGTAGAATCCCAGCACAAGAGAGATCACCTAGAAGAGGAGATAGAAGCCATGCGACAACACTGTTCCATGATGAGCGAGATTGTTCGCACCAGTCAGGACCGAGCGAAAGAATGGGAGGATTAGCATGTCCAAATGGTCTGCCGTAATATTAAACCCGGGGCAGCAGCTCTGTGCAAATAAGGAAAAGCATGAGTAGAATCCGATCCACATTGTATTCGTGCCATGATAAGGAATGGCGATGATCCTGATGTAATTGATGATTGGGACAGGAATATCTGGAATGATGACAATGGTAATAATGCAGATACTGCTCAGCATGTGCCTAACATACTACCCTATCCACCCGCTGTTCATGCCCGCCCTGTAAGGCAGCGGAATTTCCAAACAGACGGAGAGGGAGAGGGGTGAAATGCAACTGACGAGATTGAAGAGATAGATGATCCACTGATCTCACTAGAGGACCCAGGGGAAGGTACCCAAACCTCTGCTTCTGCTCAATGGCACACCCCATCTACAGGAAGGCCTAGGCCTCGTCCCGTCCACTGGGCAACGTAACCTGTGGGCCAAAGTGGGGGCAGAGGTCAAGAGCAGTCAATGATGCATGACTTCTCTATAAAAGAGCTGGCTTCCATTGGAGATCGATTTAGGCAAAAGGCAGGAGAAACTCTGGCAGCCTGGCTCCTGCATGTCTGGGAACAAGGAGGGGGTAATGTATATTAATCCCCTGAGGAATTGTTGGGATTAGGAACATTCACTACTGATAGCTGGATCAATGCTGAGCTGCAGGGTAGAGGGAGAGGTGGATTACTTACTTGTCACTCTAGGGGATTCCCTGCAACGTCAGCAGTAGATTGGGATTTACATTTGCAGAACAATTGGGGCACCCCAGAGGAGGGTATAGCAGTAATTCGTCATCAGGCCCTGGCCTCTGCCTTGTATGCAGGGCGTTTGAGGCTGGGGGTACATGGGGAGAGCCCTGATGAAGAGATATTCATGGCCGGAATGCATATCCGATTGGTTTGTTCCGCCCAACCCACTGTACGGGGACTGGTTCTGTCCATAACTAGTCTGCTAATTCAACACCCTGTGTCTATGGCACTGCACACCTTATATGGGCTTTGAGAATTAGAGTTTGAAGGTAAAATCCACTCACGTACAACCCAGGTTACATCAGACAAGCAGGATGAAAATAGAGGGGCTGCTGTTAATAACGGACTGACAAGAAAGAACCTTTTTTCTAACCTTGTTAAAGTTAGGCGTATCTAAAAGACCTTTATGCCCTTTATAAGACAAAGGAAGGGGAATATCATCCCCAGCTGCTGAGTCATCCTGGTCCAGCTGTGCCCTCTGCTCCCACTGCTGTTTCTATCGAGTCGGCTTCCACTGCTTCAGTTACCCGTGATGAGATACAACAAATGGTTAGAAAGGCTCTTATGGATAATAGTAGCATGTAGTCCTGGAAGCCCCCGAACCCTACTAAAGCATGAAGGTGTGGGCAGGGCTCCCGTGTCTACTCCATTGAGATACGGCCGATACACGGGGACCCACGGCCCTACATACTGTTAACAATCCATTGGGGTGGGAGTAATGACCGCCAATATTTGGCCTTGGTCGATACCGGTGCAGAGCACTCGGTGATTCCAGGTAACCCCGGCCTCTGGACTGGACCGACATTTCAAATAAAGGGGATGGGAGGTGTGTCACCTTGGCGAAGGAAATAAAAGTCTGTGCCACAGTGGGTGATAGCCCTTCCCCTATATGGTTACATGCCCTGGTGGCTGGCACTGACGAGTGTATCCTGGGTATTAATATGTTGGCTGGTATGGCCCTTAATTCTAGCCAAGGGGGATATGCATTTGGAATTCGGACTATTACAAAAAGACTAGTGGTGGGTCGGGCTAAGTGGGATCCTGTGATGGTGCCTCCTCCCACGAAACCAGTGTGCATTTCACATTATCGCCTCCCTGGAGGGCAAGAAGGGATTAGTGCCACCATTGATGCTTTGCAAGAGGAAGGGGTAGTGAGGCCGGGAATGTCGCCCTTTAATAGCCCTGTTTGGCCGGTCCCGAAGCCAGATGGCTCCTGGAGAATGACAGTTGATTATCATTTTTTGAACAAACATGCGCCACCACTTGCTTCGGCAGTTCCGGACATAGTTACCCTTATTGAAAACATTGCTACTGGGAACTCTGGAACATGGTATGCTGTCATTGATCTCGCTAACGCCTTCTTCAGTATTCTTATAGATGAGGTCTCATAGGATCAGTTCGCCTTTACCTGGAAGGGGCGCCAGTATACCTTCACCCGCCTCCCTAAGGGCTATGTACACTTTCCCACTATTTGCCACAGCCTAATTGCCCGTGATTTGGAGGCAGTGCCAGGATCGCCTTCTCTCTCGATTCACCATTATATTGATGATGTGATGATCCAAGAGGCAACGGAAGAGATGGTACAGGAAGCATAACAAGAGAACGCCTGGTTTCCTGATGATAGTAACCAGAGGGTGCAAGGAAAGCAGAAGTGGAAAGCGGTGGCTTACCATCCTAGGTCGGGAACTCACTTATCAGAGGAGGGGTATGGTGGCTCCAGCCAGTATGCTGAGTTGAAGGCGGTCACTTTACCACTAGACTCCCATGATCACCCGCTTCGCCTGCTTACCGATTCCTGGGTTGTGGCGAATGGACTAATAGTATGGATGCCTGATTGGCAAAAGAACGACTGGTTGATACATGACCACCCAGTATGGGGCAAACAGTTGTGGCAGCTGTTGTGGTATGCTTCCCACCACCGTGAGATAACCGTATATCACGTTTACGCCCATAGCATTGCGACGACGAACATGGCACAACATAATGTAGTAGCAAACCAGCTTGCCACTATCTGCTGCGCCGATACCGTCCCCCAGGCTTGATGGGCACATGAACAGTGTGGCCATTTGGGAGAGAAGAGATCAGCTATGTGGGCCCGTACACATGCCTTACCTGTCCATCAGGATGATGTCCGCATGGTCGTGCGTACATGCCCAGCATGTCAGCTTCTGAAGTCCCACACGATTCCTCCTGGTCCACATGGCCTAATAAGATGGGGAGCTCGCTCGGCTGCGATCTGACAAATTGATCACACAGGTCCTTGCCAGACTGTATGGGTAAACGTTACATCCTAGTAATGCTTGACACCTTTTCGGGCCTGGTTTTTGCTGACAAAGCTAGCACTATCCAAGGACTAAACCATTTAATTTCTCGTTATGATGTTCCAGAGGCGATTCAGTCTGATAATGGCTCGCACTTCTCTGTGAAGGTAATCTGTGATTGGGTAACTGACAACAGTATCTTATGGGTCCACCATATTCCTTATTACCCACAGGCTGCTGGGTTAGTTGAACGAATGAACGGCTTACTGAAGGAACAGATTCGTTTATTAACAGCACTGGGGACCCTGAAGGGGTGGTGCCATGTGCTGCAGCAGGCAGTCGACAATTTGAATCATCACCCTTTAAAGGGAGGTACACCTTTCCACCGCCTTCTTCACGCTCCTGAACTACAGCATATTCCAGAGGAAAACAGTCCTTGTCCCCCATTCCTGAGCTAGAGAATGCCGGACAAAAGGTATGGGTGGCACCACCAGGTAGTGGCCCTCCTGTAAAATGAGAAATAGTGACACCTGTCCAGGGTAACACTCGGGGGGTAGCTATTGAGGGTCAGGATTATTTAGTTTGTTTAAACACTGAATGCTTACGGCATCGTGAGTGACATCTATCAGGTTTCTTTGTTCCAGGTCCTCCGTCTTACGCTCCTGGTGATCTGGCTGAACAGTTGCTTTGATGCCAGCAATTGGATTTGTAATGTCGAGGACGTTCTGAGGGAGTTTCCCATTGAGGGCCACGGCCCACTGTATCCACTAATATTTCTGTTATTGTTCAGCATGTTTCGAATTCTGTTCATGAGCTCCAGTGTTGTGGCCCACATGGTTAATTTGAGCCTTGGTTGGAATACTTTTTCATGGTTAGCTCGTACATTTGGGGTGTTGGGCCACACTATTCTCCGTTGGTTGCTCGCATTATTGCTTGTCTTTGTGATTATTGTAGTTTTGATTTCTCTTTTATGCTCCTTTTGTTCTCTTATGCTTGTTAGTTCTTGTGTCTGACAGCCTGTGACCAAGGGGTGGAATGTAATGGAGGATTTAAACCATGTTTTTTTTTACTTTTGCAGCCTTTCCTTCTGCAAGGCTGGGAATCTGCTTGTTTTTTTTAGAATCAGTAGACATAAGCTAAATTCCACCGAGGGGCCAGAGATGCAGTTATCTGATGAAAGGACATCTGTGTACCAAGAAGATTTAATCTTCCTGCTTGTTTTGGTCATAGACTATCAGAGGCCTAGCCTTGATGCAAAATAAACCTTTGTATTCAAAGTGATAAGCTGAAAATTATGTTATTCGATAGAAGCCTAGGCATGCTAGCTTGGTCACTTATCTTTCTTGCTGTGCTGGGAATAGGTGCTTGTGTAAGCAGTTTTTGGGTAATATAAGCCATAGTCCCGCTGCAAATGTTTGAGACTCTCCGAGAGGTGGCAACGTCTCTCAGCAAGAAGAAATTCTAGCGTCCAGCCAACATCCCGATTGGAGGAGGTGGAGAAGCTGCTACTGGTGCCCCGACAACCTACTACAAGTGTGCAGTCGTTGCCTCATTTCGGCATTTGGTACCAGTCCAGGCATTGATAAGTATAATTGGGAAGGGCTTGCATATTGAGGTTTGAAATCACCTTTTGATTTTGTAATAAACATTTGTATAAACTGAACTGCTCTCGGTGTCTGTGTCTATTTCCTTTCGGTAGCTCAAACACTGTGACAAATCTAAAACGAACAGAGTGAGAGGTACAAGTTTACCCAGGACAGGAGAGTCTACCAAACGAACCAGAATCCAGATTTTGTGTCAGAAGTGAGATTCCAAAAGCTCTGCGAATCCTTGGCAGACGGAACGAAGTGGAATGAGTTTGTACACACGCGGAATTTGGCCAGCAGAGTAGGAACATCTTTTATCTTCCATGTTTCCCTGCTCTAAAAGAACCTTCTCCAAGTGATTCTATGGCCAGGGACTGAGAGACTGGATGGAATTTAAAGCTCGACAGCAAAAGGTCAGACTTGAGCTAACAGTTCAGGGAACTCGGCGGTCTGGGACAATAGTGGGAAAGGAGCTCCTGGAGTTCGGATAAGGTCGGGTACCTTATGGATAATAATATGGATAGAGTGAGTGAACCGGGTTCACCAATAGAGACAATGTGTGAGAATTATCCAGAACATGATAAAATTATATGTAAAGTTTCGGTGGCTTTGAATCAGAAATTAGAAGCACAACAGTTGTTTTGGAAGCGTATATTAAATGAGAAAGATCTGAATGAATAGGGAAATGCGCCAACTACTCAGTTAAGAAAGAGAGAGATAAACTTGCAAGTTGCCAGACTAACACTCTAAAATTGGCGCGGGGCATTAAAACCTATGAAAGTTCTGCAGAAGAAATGTGCACACAGAAAAAGACAGGAGGTTCGGAGAATTTATCAGGAAATATGCGCAGTGGGGTGAGTAGTAATAAGGGGTGTGATTTATCCTGTATGTAGAACTGCCTCACGGACACGTCTCCTGAAACTCTCTGGGATCAGCTGAAAACGCCCATACTGCAATCCACTGAAGAGGTACTGGGCTTCTCTTCCAGGAAAAACAAGGACTGGTTTGACAAAAACAACCAGGAAATCAAGGAGCTGCTGGAAAAGAAGCGATTTGCCCACCAGGCTCACTTTGCAAAGCCTTCGTGGCCAAAGAAAAAGCAAGCCTTCTGTCTCGCATGCAGCCACCTTCAGCGCAAACTCCGGGAGATCCAAAATGAGTGGTGGACTAGCCTGGCCAAACGAACCCAGCTTAGCGCCGACATTGGTGAATTCAGGAGTTTTTATGAAACACTAAAGGCTGTGTACGGCCCCTGATCCCAAGTCCAAAGCCCTCTGCGCAGCTCAGATGGCGAAGTCCTCCTCAGTGACAAGATCTCCATCCTCAATCGATGGTCAGAACACTTCCAATCCCTTTTCAGTGCCAACCGCTCAGTCCAAGAATCCGCCCTGCTCCAGTTCCCTCAACAACCCTTGAGGCTAGAGCTGGATGAGGTCCTTACCTGGGAAGAGACATATAAGGCAACTGAACAACTGAAAAGTGGCAAAGCAGCAGGTATGGATGGAATCCCCCAAGAAGTCTGGAAAGCTGGCGGCAAAGCTCTGCATACCAAACTGCATGAGTTTTTCATGCTCTGCAGGGACCAAGGAAAGCTGCCTCAGGACTTTCGTGATGTCATCATAATCACCCTGTACAAAAACAAAGGCGAGAAATCAGACTCTTCAAACTACAGGGGAATCACGCTGCTCTCCTTTGCAGGCAAAATCTTCACTAGGATTCTCCTTAATAGACAAATACCTAGTGTCACCGGAAATGTCCTCCCAGAATCACAGTGTGGCTTTCGCGCAAAGAAAGGAACTACTGACATGGTCCTTGCCCTCAGACAGCTCCAATAAAAGTGCAGAGAACAAAACAAAGGTCTCTACATCACCTTTGTTGACCTCACCAAAGCCTTTGACACCGTGAGCAGGAAAAGGCTTTGGCAAATACTAGAGCGTCTCGGATGCCCCCTCCCTGCAAGTTCCTCAACATGGTTATCCAACTGCATGAAAACCAACAAGGTCAGGTCAGATACAGCAATGAGCTCTCCGAACCCTTCTCCATTGACAACGGCGTGAAGCAAGGCTGCGTCCTTGCACCAACCCTCTTTACTATCTTCTTCAGCATGATGCTGAAACAAGCCATGAAAGACCTCAACAATGAAGATGGTGTTTACATCCGGTACCACACGGATGGCAGTCTCTCCAATCTGAGGCGCCTGCAAGCTCACACCAAGACACAAGAGCAACTTGTCCGTGAACTACTCTTTGCAGACGATGCCGCTTTAGTTGCCCATTCAGAGCCAGCTCTCCAGCGCATGACATCCTATTCTGCAGAATCTGCCAAAATGTTTGACCTGGAAGTCAGCCTGAAGAAAACTGAGGTCCTCCATCAGCCAGCTCCCAACCATGACCACCAGCCCCCCCACACCCACATCTCCATCGGTCAACCAGTTTACCTACCTCTGCTGCACCATTTCATCTGATGCAAGGATTGACAAAGAGATAGACAACAGACTCGCCAATGCAAATAGCGACTTTGGAAGACTACAGAAAAGGGTCTGGAAAAACAACCACCTGAAGAAACACACAAAGATCAGCGTGTACAGAGCCGTTGTCATACCCACGCTCCTGTTCGGTTCTGAATCATGGGTCCTCTACTGGCATCACCTACGGCTCCGAGAACGCTTCCATCAGCGCTGTCTCCACTCTATCCTCAACATACATTGGAATGACTTCATCACCAACATCGAAGTACTCGAGCTGACAGAGTCCGCAAGCATCGAATCCATGCTGCTGAAGACCCAACTGCGCTGGGTGTGTCACATCTCCAGAATGGAGGACAATCGCTTTCCCAAGATCGTGTTCTATGGCGAGCTCTCCACTGGACACTGAGACAGAGGTGCACCAAAGAAGAGGTACAAGGAATGCCTAATGAAATCTCTTGGTGCCTGCCACATTGACCACCGCCAGTGTACTGATATCACCTCCAACCATGCATCTTGGCGCCTCGCAGTTTGGCAGGCAGCAACCTCCTTTGAAGAAGACCGCAGAGCCCACCTCACTGACAAAAGACAAAGGAGGAAAAACCCAACACCCAACCCCAACCAACCAATTTTCCCTTGCAACCGCTGCAACCGTGTCTGCCTGTCCCGCATCGGACTTGTCAGTCACCAACGAGCCTGCAGCAGATGTGGACATACCCCTCCAGAAATCTTTGTCCACGAAGCCAAGCCAAAGAAAGAAAAGAAGAAAAAGAAGAATGTAATCTTTTAGTTCAATTTGTATTCTTGAGTGTATAAAAGTTGATACATCCATTCGTTCACTAGAGACCTCTGGAGACTTTTTTCAAGGCTGAAAGCAGTACGGGCTTTCTCAGGTTAACTTGGTGTCTAATAAAGAGTTAACTGGACCAGTTCTGTGTGTTGTGTTCTTTGCATCGGGAAGTGGCAGTTTCAATACATTTGGCAAACTAGCCAGGAGTCCAAGATTGAGGAATGCTTACTGGATGGTGTCAGTGACCAGCAGAATTGACATCTAAAGATTAAATAATGGGCCCACGGGACACTTTCCAGGTTTTTCTCTTCAGGTGTTAGACCAATTGATCCCTCCCTTCCTATAGCATAACTCGGACAGACTGCAGATAAACTACAAGTGTCGCATCCTGACCACACAGACAATAAGGGCTTGAGGATTTGCTGGGTGAAAATATAAAAGTACTGTCCAACATAACATGTTTTCCAAGTTCTTACGCCCTGACTTAGAGTGGTTGTTAAAAGGGGAAATCCCCACACAAAGGTCAGGATGCTGAAATGGTGCAGAAGAACAAAAGGACAACATGGGACAAGTATGTGATAAGCCAGGAGTAAACACTCCTATGGGTAAAATGTTGGAAATGAGTGATGCTGTGACAGGTAATATATTATTTATATATGAAAGCTGGCAAAAATTTGAATTAGACAGTGAGTTGCACAACTCAGAAAAATTAGGAATTGAGCATGAGGCCAGGAAAGGGCTGGCCATGTAAATTTATGGTAGAGTTAAAAAGGTAATGATATATCAGAAAAGGGTCCGATTCCATTCGTGTTCCATTTACACGGGGAAGGAAGAGAATTTATAATGGTAGTAATACAGCCATTGCAAAGCAACTAACGTGGAGAAACGTATAAGAGCGGGAGAGATACTGTAAGCCACAGAGGAGGAAAATTTGAGGATCTCAATTACATATCTGGAATATTACTTGGTAATCAAAGTAAAGTTAATGATGATTGGCAGCTCCCGCCCTGTCTGGGAAGTATATTTATTTAAGGCAGAAATTAAAATTTTCTCCGTGTATGATGTGTGTGGAGGGAATTTTATGATTTGAAGCTTTTTTTACTGTCTTTTACAGTTTTATAGCTGACACACAACTTCATTCTCTGCTCTGAACAAATAGCTAATTGCTATTCTAAACCCTTATCTTGGCTCCTCCATTCCAGCTGTGAAGCTGGAAGATGGATGAGCTCAGCAGTGTTATCTCTAATAGGGAGGACTGAATTTTTCTCACAAGATTCTTCTAGTTCTATTTCTTTTTTGATAAGCTTTAACGACCTTCAAGTTGATGGATTTCTGATACAATTTGTAAAGAGTTTTGGTTTTTTTTCAGTTGAAAATGTTACTGTTATCACATGTATTCTGATTATAAATATACAGGTTTCTTCTAGCTAGAAAGAGAGTGTTGGATCTTCGCTTTTAGAGGATAATGATCTCTCCCTAGTACGACTTTTAAAATAAAGGCTTCCTAAGCAGTGATCCCTCTGTGCTTATGTTTCTTTTTCCACAACAATGTGTAATAAAAATTAAATTTAAATAAGGAATAGATCAGCACTAACCACAGGATGTGAAACTGATTTAGTATTTCAGATTAATGATATGATAATTACGATTAGAATGGTAACACATTCCCTTAGGAGCCACATGGTTAACAAGCAGAAGGTGAAAGAATAAGCCCCGGGGACCTGATGTCAGGCAGGGCGACCCTATTCTTGCAGAGTGATGAGAAGGAGGAATCAAAAGATTCCTTGTGGGTAAGGCCACCCCATATGTACCCCAGCGGCCACAGTGTCCAGACCTGTGTCTCACTAGTTAGGATAAAGACGAAGGTTTCAAACTTAGCATTGATGTAAAGCTGTTGCTCATTTTGAAAAAAATAAACAAACTTGAAAGCTTGCCTCTCACTTTCGTTGACAGGAGAAAGACTGTACATGCATGGTAAAGAAGGGGTTAAAAAGTTTGAACTGGCAGTTATCTGAAGTAATTTTAACCTACGTTCCAGAGAGCTTCAACCATGCAGCAATTTCACAAGATGTTGGACTTTAAAAAGTAACAAGGAAGAAATGGTTTTCCACTTCTGGAATGTTTCCTGGTTATAACATGTATAGAAGGAGTAAAACCGAATCACACAGAAGAAAGAATAATTTTAAAAAACTGCCTTGTGAAAATACAGAAATGAAGTAATTAAGACGGCTGCCTTGTATCATCCATTTTTCCCAGGATTTTGAATTGTTTGCACTTGTCAGAGCCTACATAATAGGGAAAGGAATACTTATGCCCATACCAGGACTCTTTCCCCCTTGGTAGTACTTACGCAGATGCTACTGCAAAAGCTGCTGTAAGAAACGATCCCTTCACCGTTTATTCAAAAAGTGACCAAATGCTTGAATAGAACGGTCTTTCCTGATATGGGGATAAAGCATAAGTTCAGGAGGACACTCTTACCATTTCATTAAACTCTGTAAACATTAGGGTTGTGCCAGAACCAAATTATTAACCACCCCTGCTAGACAATTTCTGTACCAAATGCAATTTCTTTCACTTGAACTACTTAATTTTACATTTATATGCAATAATGTAGATTGGCAAAAGAGGAGTAGCAAAGGAGGGGAACGTCACTTATCTAAGAAAGTAGGACATTTCAAAGGAAGGATTTTTTGTCTGCCTACAGCATGATTCTGGTAAAGTAATTGAATGACTAATCATTTGAGTGTTCATGGATTGATTTTCTAGAATTAATTCGTAACTATTAGTATTGTCTTATTATTAGTGTGATTTGCCTGGGTCCTTAAAGAACAAATTGATTACTTTTCCAGCAGAATTTGGGTTTAATTGGGGATTACACTGGTTCAACTGCTCCAGGGAGCAGGAATATTAAAATGTGCAAAAAAAACTAAACTGGCCAAAATGTCTGAGGTAACAGGGCTAACATTGGCTAACTGCTACCTCTAGCATTGTTTTAAATGTTAATGATACCATAGGCTACGTTAGGGCTATCTACTTCAGAGATTGTCCACAGACATCTTGGGGAGTAAAGTCCGCCATGCCTGTAGGGATGGATTTATTATCATTAGGTGAGGACATAAGCAAATATTTGATAAGTCTAACTGGATTTTTGAGAGATGCATTCACAGGTAGAATGAAGACAACCAAAGGAGGCTGATCCATCAGATCAAAGTTGTCATTATGTCAAACCTGAGCATTACGTTCTGATAAAGAATTTGATCGGAAAGAATTGGGAACTCACTTAAAAGGAAAATTCCAGGTCCCGGTAATAACACTGATTACAGTAATGCTTGGAGGACTTCCTCACTAGATACTCCAAACAGACGCAAGGAAAAAAGCCCAGCTGAGACATTAAGACTTTTATTATAACAGAAAGAAAAAGAGACGCCCACTTACAACGCAAGAATTTTACTGTAATGCCTCTTGCAGCCCTGATATTTGAACTGAAGCCCAGAGTCAAGACTGAAAAGAGGAATTTTTGGTGACAGCATAAAACCCTTTGAAATGTGTCTTGCCTATAGGTTGATAAGATGAATGTTTATAGCGCTAATCAGAAGTTAGGGCTATTGCTAATGAATCAGCTAAGTGGTTCCAAGGAGCTAAAGGAATTTGTATAGAAAGCCAACCATGCTTCTTGAATAGATAGTCAGTGTGACAAGAAGAGGTTGCCAGGGTATTCACTTTATAACGCAATCACTTCTGAATTAACCCATCCAGCAGGTTTGTTAAATAACAGTTACCCCATGTGCTTTGATGGTCCGAGTTGGGGATGTGGGTTGGTAAAATTGAAAGGCGATTTGCCTTGTATAGAAGAATTCTTCTGGGAACACGATTATGAGACGAAGGAGGATACTTCTCATGTACTTTTTTAAGGAAGGAATATCTGAATTTAAATCGAGGAACTCGTATTTTGTTGGGATGCTGCTGGGAAAAATAAAGTAAGAGTAGGAGAAATCACCTCAAATTTGCTTAGAAAGAGTGACACAGAAAGAGTCACAGAGAGAGATGTGAGAGAGAGAAAGAGAGAGAGAGAGAGAGAGAGAGAGAGAGAGAGAGAGAGAGAGAGAGAGAGAGAGAGAGAGAGAGAGAGAGAGAGAGAGAGATCCCGAATATAACAGATGTACTGCGACCCCACCGCATGTTATCAGTTAAAGAAAGCCTATGTGTTACAGGAAACAGCCCCCCTTCCTTGTTTGGCATTGGGACATTAGGACTTCTTGTCGTCCCATGGTCACAAAATGAAAAAGTTAGATGGATTATCGCCAAGCAGTGTCAAAGGGCCATAACAATCCTTTTACCCATGGATTTGACATTGGATGGCGAGACCTCAGCTCCATATACCTTGGAAGATCAGCTTGGGTGATGGCTGCATAGAATCGCAATAATCTTATCTGTTGGGCAATGAAACAGTGACAGGGTTGGAGGCTGTTAATTGAGAATCGGTAGAATCAAGGTTTTTCTCACAACAAATCAGATATGTGGTGGGATATCTGTTCCTGTGGTGGGATATCAGTTTGCTACCCAGGGTGGTTTATACACGATTATATGGGATTCGTGGTTGCAGATTAATCTTTAGAGGTGATGCAAGATATCCATAATTAGTTAGACAGTTTTAGAGAGGGACCGAGGGGCAGAATGGATGGCTTGCTTGGTTAACCTGAATATTTGGAGGGCCATGAGGGGTCATATATCTTATATGCAATTGTGATGTTAGATAATTAAAAATTATAAACCGAAAGACAAAAGTAAGAAAATTAATGTAGTTTTAAAGTGAATTAAAATACAAAATGTTTGCCAGGTGTTCAGATTGAGAAGTAGCCCCATGAATAATAAGGGCTGGTATCAACTGATGGCTTTGGAATGCATGCAGTGCAGATAAGAAATACATGTCAAGTTCGCTGTTTCGATTCCCTGGGAGACCTGGTTCAATTCAAAAGTGGGGGATGATAAGGGAGATGAAGAGAAGACAGAAAAAGTTTACTGAAAGGGTATTAATTAGTTTATATGTTGCAGGATGTGTTCTTTAACAGGATGGGAAGTCTTATATGTAGAATAATGATTCGAATTGCGAAGAATGCAGAATGGATTAATTATATTTATTATAATCAACAGAGATTTGTCAATCATTCCAATTATGTGTTGAGTTCCCGAGGAGAACGGGTTGATGCGACCAGCAAAATGACATGGCAGGATCAACAGACTTTGGACTGGTTAATGGCTAGAAAGGAAGAAAGTGCCTGTGTTATGTTTGGCAAGTAATGTTGTACCATTATTCCAAACAACACAGTTTCAGATGCTTCTGTTACTCGGCCTATGAATAAATTTAAGAATCTGCGGCAAGAATTAAAGGAGAATGCTCGTTATGGTCAGCGTTTCTTTAATTGGTTGCATGAGAACTTTGGAATTGGGGTTCATGGGTAACTAAGTTTTGACGATTGTAGTAGCCATGTTAGTAATTCTCTTCTTGTCTGGATGCTGCTTGTTGCCATTGATTAAGATTTTTTTGACTTGGTTAAGTTCAGCCACCACTATGATGCTGCAAAGATGGAATCTGTGGGGGTTGAGAGTGAGCAGTGGGAGGAGAAGGAGATAAGGGCTCAGATAGAATTGGAGCTTTGGGAAGCTGAGTGTTAGAGATTGGGGAAATATAGATGAATATGGAAAATAGGCAGTGAGATAGTGGCTGATGGTGGGTTAGGGATGAGTGTGCAATATCCCCTTTGTAGGGATGTGCCACTTATAATCTATCATGACTGCTTAGGAAGTTGTGATGAAATCACAAATGGAGGAATGAGAAAGGAAAGGGTTAACAGCTAGTGTTAGTGTAGCTAGGTTTTGCAGCATTCTAGTAAGTTGGGCATGGCCAATCAAAAGGACCAATGAGCACAATGACCAACTGTAGGTTTACTCTGAACCAATCAAACCAGCAGGTCTGATAAGATGCTGTCAATCTTCTGATCGCCTCGTTACAGGAAGGATGTGGAAATTGTGGAGGAGGTGCAGATGAAGTTTACCAGGACGTTGCCTGGATTGGAGAACCTGTTTTACGAGACATGGTTATCTGATCTGGGGCTTTTCTCTTTGGATTGAAGAAAGATAACAGGTGACTGAATAGAGGTGGAGACTACGTGACTAACTAGGATATATCTGTTGAGGGTGAGAAAGTAAAGGGTTAACAGCTAGAGAGAGTGTAGCGAGGTTTTGCAGCATTCTAGTAAGGTGGACAAGGCAATTCAAAAGGACCTTTTAGCACGACGACCAAGTGCAGAGAAGATGGCAAGCTCATGTAGCAACTGAATTTTTACTTAGCAGCAATTGCATTGGGTACGAATGTATTATGTGAACTTTTATTTGGCCAAATGTAACCTGACCTATGTGTAAACTGAACAAAGACAAGCTGTGAAACATGAGGTCAGTCTCTGATGGCTTCCATACAGAGATCATCTTTCTGATGCTCTGTACAGATAACTCAATTCTGCAGAATAAAGTCTGACCAGTCGAATGTTTGGATATAGTTATTTCGTGTGATCCACTGAAAGAACTGAAATTCACATTTGGTGTCAGAAGTTGGTTTCAAAAGGCTCTGCAGATTTTTGCAGATGGAACAAAGTGAAGTGGGTCTGTTCAGGCCACGGAAGTGGCCAGATGGATTGTATAACTTTTATCTTCTCCATTTTCCTTGCTCTGATCGAACTGTCGCTGCATGTTTCTGTGGCCATGACTGAGAGACCAGATGGAATTTAATGGTGGACAGCAAAATGTCAAACTTTAGTTAAGAGTTCAGGGAACTCAGCTGTCCAGGAGCGAGTGGAACACCTGGGTAATAGTATGGTTAAAGTTAGTGAATGCGATTCACCAATACAGGCAATGTGTGGGAAATATCCAGAAGATGAGAAGACTTTAAGTAAATTTTCGTGGGGGGTGGATTTGAATAAGAAATTAGGTAAAATTGGGTGACCTTTAGGAGACACATAGGATAATAAATTAATAAAAAAGTACACAACATTTTATTTGGAAGCGTATATTAAATGAGAAAGCTAGGAATATAAGAGGAAAATGATGCCTACTGGCTCAAGAAAGAAAGGAGAGAGATAAACTTGCAAGTTGGCAGACTGACATTGTTAAACTAGGAATCCGGGGGCGTGGCAAGACTTTTAAGTACCCGTTTTTTAATTCTTTTTTTTTCCAAGTTAAAACTTCTTTAAATTTTAGTTTAAAGTATCAAGGAATTATTATGGCCACTAATGGTAAAAAGATTAAACCTCAAGTTCAGAAGAAGTTACATTTTCGAAGTGCTGAAGATTAAGTGGATCCTGATTTGGAAAGCCTTTCGATTTCAATGGAGGGAGCATGCAGGAAGACGACTCCATTGTTGGAAATGCATCAGGAAGCACTTCAATCTGAAGAAATCGCTTAGCTTCATGATTTCATTAAAAAAAAAACGAGATGCGGGGGGAGACCAGTGGTGACCACCTGAGGAAGTTGGGGTGCCATCGCTGGGAGTCCAGACACGCAGTAAAACTTTTAAAAAGCCTTCTGTTGAGTTGCAGCAGGAGCTGCAGTTACCTTGTTCTGCCACTACGTCAGAGAGAGCAGGGCTGAGCTTTTCTGACCTACAGTGTATGCAACTAAATGATATTGTTCAAGCTGTTATAAAACTTTTGACATTTCAAATGAATGAAATGGCTCAAATGAATGCTGGTATAAGTTCAGAATTAAATATGGTTAAGACACATGTGGATGCATCTTATGAAGAATTTTTTTTAAATTCAGACTGCTTTTTTGGACTGTAAACAACAACTGACTTCTAACACAGAAAAAGTGTTGAAGGTTGAAAAATCAGTCATAGAATTGGGAGAACGCGAGAAAGAGCTAGAGATGAACATAGACTACTTGGAGAATCAAAGCAGAAGGAATAATGTGAAAATTGTTGGTTTGCCAGAAGGTATTGAAGGACAAGATCCTCTTCGTTTCTTTAAAGACTGGATACCGCAAGTATTAGGGCAAGATATTTTTTCTGGGGGATTGGTACTGGAAAGACCCCATAGAGCTCTAAGAAGAATACCATTAGCTGCTTAATAGTAATCAGTTGAAGTTTGATCCTACTTTGTTGTTTAAAAAAAAATAAAATAAGTAACTATTTATTTTGGTGAATTTCTATTGCTGCTAGGTTTGGGGGTCCTCTGGACTCATAATAAAATGAGGGATCGTCCTTTTAGGATTGAACATTTGGAGTTTTGCGATTCAATATTTAATTGGTTTTTCCATGATAATTTCAAGCTTCCATGTGTTAAAAAAAATTAAGCAATGTATGTTAGTATATTCTTTGTTACAACCATCAACTGTGGAGCTGCAGGGGAGAATAGAAGAAGAACTGATAACCATTGCAAAAGAATTAAGGCTGGCTGAAGTCAAGCATTGGATGAGTAAAATACAAATCCAGAGGATTCTAGTGAAATATTATGCAAGTGAGGGAAACGTTGTTGAGAAGGACAATATTCTGGAGGATAGATCTTTTGAATTGCAATTGGAAATGGCGAAATTGAAGGTGAAAGAGCAACGAGAGAAGCGGAAGATTGAATTACAGATAAAATTATGAAAGAGAAGAAGCTGAAAAACCAAGGAGAGGAGGATGAAAAACAAGATATATGAGGCAGAGGAAATTGACAAATGGAGGGAGGATGATGAAAGACAAAGAAAATACGACTTGAATAAATTGAGAGAGATAAATGGTTTCACTTAGAAAAGTTAAAAATTGAGATGGAGGAATGGAAGAGAATTGAGATTGTGGCTCCTGCGAGATGGCCAAAAGATAAATGGCCGCTTATGCTCCAAAGTATATTGAAGGGAAAAAATACAAATTGCATACTCTAGTTTGACTTGAGAGCAAGTAGGAAATTATGATACTGTAAAACAAGCAGGATTGAAAGCTTATGAGTTGGTTCCAGAAGCATATAGACAAAAAATTACAAGTTATGGGAAAACGTGGAACCAAACATATGGATTTTGCTCTAGGAAATTCTGTACGTTTTGACCGTTGGTGCACTTTAAAAGGGATAACTAATTATTTAGGCAGATTGAGAGGAGTGATATTGAGGAAATTAAAAAGTGTGTTCACAATTAGATTAAATTATACTTGGATGAGAAAGCCGTTGGGACATGGCAACAAACAACTAGTTAGCAGATGGATATGCCCCGATTCACAAAAGCACATTTCAGAATTTTAAGCCTTTTCAGAGGGTTAATGTGGAGCAGGTTAATAAGACTAAAATTAGGTATGGGGATGATATTAAGAAAAAAACTTCTGGATTTGAATGTAATTTTTGTAAGAAACCTGATCATGTTCTTGAGAATTATTTAGTGTTGAAAAAGAGATGAGAAAAGGAGCATGAATTCAGAAACTGAAATTATAGAGAATAGATGATCCATAACTGGTAAGGATTTTATGGATGTATACTTTTGTGTCAGAGAGCTTGGTTTCAGTAGAGGAAGTAAAATCACAGGTTTCAATTAAGATTCTTGGAGACACTGGGACTGCCCAGTCACGGTGATTGGAGAATGTTTTAACCCTTGATCAAAATATGTACATAGGTAAGACGACTTGATTAAAGGAGTTTGAGGTGAGTTAGAGTCAATATCTCTTCACAACATAGTGCTGAATTCAGTATTAGTGAAAGAACCTGCTGTAGTAGGAGATATTTCAAAGTTACCCATGCAAGGAGTCTCGTTTTTATAAAGGGATAAGAGATAAAGTTGGGTCTATTTTGAGATTAATCAATTAGACAAGTAAGGATGTTGAAGATGATTGTGAGATATATCCTGCATGTGCTGTAGCAAGGTCTTTCTCTAAGAAGATGAGAGCAGAGGAAGATCTAGTTGATAGAGACTTGCGCAGTACTTCTGAAATAGTACAGAAGGAACAGATTAAATGTTAGACTCATGATTTGTCTTTGTCAAAGAGAGAGTTAATTGAGCATCAAAAGTCAGATTTTGATTTTATTGACTTAATAGACAAAGCTATAAATGAGGAAGAGATAAAATGAATGGCCTGTGGATATTACTTGAAGGGTGAATTTCTAATGTGGAAATGGAAATCTTTTGATGTACCTGCAAATGAAGAGTTGGCGGTGATTCATCAGGTGGTCATCCTGGAGTTTACTGCAATGAAACTTTAAATTTGGGGGTGTGGCGTGATGCTGTAGGTGAGAGACGTTTTATCCCAACAGAACAACATAGAACCCGACATAAGGGTATTTTTTATTTTAAATAACATAACAATACAAAGATTTTTTTTAAACAGTATCAGCAATAACAATGAGGAAAACAAAAGTACAAACAGGGAAAAATACAATTCCGAACCAAATAACAAGTACTGAAGACGTTGGGCCGACCTTGGAGATAGAACCTGGAGACTAGATTCCTCGTCCCCCGAAATCGACGGCACAGCCTCCGATGAAAGTACAGGTGACTCGAGCGCCACCTCCCCGGAGAACCGGAAAAGATGGTACTGGAGTTATGAAGCATCGGGTACTTCATGAGCAGTCATGCATGTGCGGATCTCCTTGCATGGGCATTGAGCAAACTCTGCCTCTCTCTGCGGGGGGCTGAGGGGTGGAGTGCGAGTGGGGAATAGGCCCCACTGATGTGTCAAACGGTCGTTTACTTCAATGGAGGAAAAAGAGAAAGGTAACGTCGGGACTGCAGAAGAAGCGACTGAAGAAGAGGAGACAGCTATGTCACAGGATACACCCTCAGTTCAAACTATCCATTATGTTGAGAGTAAACCTGGGCCTGCAACTTATTATGCAGACTCAGCAAATCAATTTGATATATTAATTAAACAAATTCAAGTATCGTCAACTCAAATGAGCCAGGGTTTTTCATCAATGAATGACCAATTTGAAACGAAATTTAGTAGCATGAAGGATGAAATGTTAACCATCAAGACTGATGTTGCAAAATGTGCGAAGCTGAAGGTTAACATTCAGATTAAATTTCAAAACATTTAATAGGACTTTCATGATTGTTATGATGTAAGGAAACGAGGGCAAGATGGAGGATTCTTTTACTGTCTGGAAGGTACAAATAAGTAAATTGTTAAAGAAAATTGATGTTCTGGAAAATCAAAAATCGCATAAATAATCTTATTATTGTTCCGGTTTTTTTCAGAAATGGATTACTGACGTTTTGTGAAAAGATTATTTTCTGAATAGTTTAGAGTTAGATAGAGCCCATAAAGCTGTCATAAAAAAATCCTTTTCCTGGCAAATCTTCACGCTCTATTTCAGTGGTTCCCAAATTTTTTTTTATGCCCTACACCACTAAAATATTTTAATATATTATCGCACCCATTAAAGTAATAATTAATTTAAGAATAAAAGTAAAGGTGACCAAAACAAATTTATATTATCAATTTTTAATAATATATAAACAAAAATGAAACATATGGAAATTAACAAATATTACAACAAATTAAAAGTTGCATAAACAATACAAAAAAATAAAATTTTAATCCATGCATGAAATTTCTTTTTAAAAATTAGAAACTAATGTTTAAATGTTCATAAGCCAACTTAAATTTAATGACTCTTTTGTTCCTTTTTATTGCTTAAGAGTTTTTCAAAACGTGGCACTTTGTTTTGCAATCCACATGTCTGCTTGTGCACCCAAGTGATTCCTAGATTTGGTCTTGATTGACAAAAGAGCATGAAATCCAGACTCGCACAAGTACATCATCATGAATGGGATGAGCACAGTTAGTGTTTTTTCTTGGAATAATGTACATTGCCGAACACCAATATTGTTTTAAAGTTTTTCTTTCAATCTGCATTTCAAGAACACAATTTGTGCACAGTTCAATAAGATCTTCCTTCAGCACTTTATCTGACATATTATCCAAATTGAAGGAATATGGATTTATAAACCATTCTTCAGAAGTTTCCAGTTCTCCTCCTCCAAACTATCCATCAAATGACTGATAGTATTTCCAAATGATCCACAATTTCTTCACACACACTTGGAAATAGGGACTCATCATCATTAACCAATTTCTTTGAGTGATGGACAATTTGAAAGATTCCCTCTTTTAACTCATCGACATGAAAGATGTAACTTTTCTTTGAAAGCATTTAATTTTTTGCAGCATTTCAATAGATTTATGTTTTTCCCTTGAATAGATACACTCATGAAAATATCAGTCAAATAGGATTTGGTTGAATTCTTATGATTCCATTTCTCCAGGCAGATCATAGTCTCGTTCCCTCAGAAAAGTTTTTACTTCTTCTCACAGTTCGAAGAAATGTGTTAAAGCTCTCCCACGTGACAGCCAGCAGTGTTACGTGTGGAAAACCAAAATTGAATACTCGCTTCTAAAATCTTCACAAAACATCTTGGTTCAGAACACGACCCCTAATTCAGTTGATGGTCTTCACAGAAGTGTCAAGGACCATTTTCAAATTTGGAGGCAATATTTTTGATGCCAAAGCATGACTATGAAGTAAACAGTGGGTACCTTGCAAGTGCAGAATTTCTTGTTTAATCAGTACAAAAAATCCTGATTTATTTCCGAGCATAGCAAAATATGTCTTAGATATCTAAATCATTGGTTCTGTATGTACCGATGGTGCCCCTGCTATGCTCGGAAATAAATCACGATTTTTAAAACTTTTTCACACGATGAACCATACTGACCAAAATACACACAAACATTTCCCTCTTGAATACACACAGTGTCATTTTTTCACCTTTACCCCCTCCCTTCCCTCCCTCCTTCACCCCCTCCCCACCCACTCAACGTTCAACATATATGATACATTAAACCCATTAAACAATGTCATCACACAATGAAAATAAACAAGAAATTTGTGTCTTCCACTTTTACATACTGGGTCAATTAATTTCATCTTCTTCTCCTTCTGTCATAAATAATTGGTTACACAGGCTATACACCACGCCCCAAAAGTTAAATAAATGGGACCCAACAGTATCAGACAGATGCTTTGCATTGTAAGAAGGAAACGGGAACAACAGTACATGCAATTTGGGCATGTGAGAAGGTGCAAAAGGTTTGGGAAGATCTTAACCAGGTATTAAATAAAATCACAAAAAGCAACATACCAAAAAAATCCATGGATCTTTCTTCTAAGTAATATAAGAAGTAAAGAACTTGGACTCGATTTGGATGGAGCACAAAAACGATTTATTATGATAGCCTTAGCTGTATCAAAAAAAATGTATTATGTCAACCTGGAAATTAGAAGAGAACCTGTGAATACAGCAATGGTACATAGAAATGAATAAATTTAAGCTTGTTTGAGGCTTCTTTTCCCAAAAGAATTGTTGCCATTTCTAATGCACATTGTTTTATCACCTCTTCTGCAAATGAATAGGGCTTCTTCGATTTGGCTACTTTAGACACCACGTGGATAATAACAAATTGTCCATCAGCAGTGGTTTGTCAGCAGATATAAAACCTAATTTTGGAAGGGTTGCTCGAGAATCAAAGCGGCCCCTTTTAGCTTTCAATGATTCAACATCATGGCCTGCAACATCTGCTCCACCGGGCAGGTTGATGAAATGTTCCTGCAGCTTAGATGGCTTCAAATCTGCATTTGAAAAGCCAGCATCACAAAGCATGCACTGGGGTTTTTGCAGATCCTCAGTTGCTCTGGTGCAAGTGAAACCAAACTGCACATAATTATCATTCCATTTCCTTTTCTTTGACATAATGAAGGGTTCATTAATAATTTACGTAACACAAATAAATAATAAGAAATAGAAATCGAATGTAATTCGCTACAAAACACGAAAAAAACAAGTTTGGGCCCCATTTTACATGTCCCGATTGGGAAAAAAAATATAGAGTGATGTTGAAACGCTCTAAAATTTACAGAGAATCGCATTCTATTTAATAGAGAAAAAAAGAGGACATCCCCAT